>NW_009935773.1:0-23662 GCF_000696875.1 Nestor notabilis | reverse complement strand
CGCCTCTAGCAGGGGCACGGGTGCCGGACAGGAATCGGGGGCTCCCGCAACCGCCGTCGTAATGAAACAGTTGTGCCAAACGTGAGCGACGCCCGGGTCCTTGTGTCGCGGTGTTGGTCTCCAGATGTGCGGTGCGGGTTCTCGGAGTGGTCTTTCCTAGAGCCCTTGTCGGCCAGGGAGGGAGGAGGGTGAGGAATGCGCTGCAGGAAGTAATCTTCATAAAAGTGACTTGAGGGATTACAGTGAAATGGGTGACATTGATTTACTGCCAGGTGTTTCAAAGCCGCGTTTCTAAGCCCAAGGACTTCTGCTGTTTCCCACGCATCTTGATTTTTCTAAAGATTGCTTTCCCTCCTGTAGAAGCTGTCGACTCTTTTCCCTGTTGGAGGGTACTGAAACCATTTTATGTGTAAGATCAAGAAATGCTGCACTCGTTCCTTGCAGCAAGGCGAAGTCAAAGATGATGGGACTTGTGGGGCAGGTTTTTTAATGCGAAAACATGACAATGAATTTTTATATTGGCGGCTACTTCATCCTAAGATTCTGTGGGTTTTTGTAGGACTTTAAGCGGGGTAAGCGGTACATGGCTTTAGAATAATGAATTCTCTGGTTTAATTTCAGTTTTATGTCTCGAGTCTCATTTTTAATCCGATGAAGGAAAGGCATGCTTCGTTTTGAAATGCACGGTAGATACTCTGTGTTAAACTTAATCTAAAATTGTTACTGAAATTGTACTTATATGCCAGGCATGCACTCTACTTTGATAGTTTCAAAAGCACAGCTTCCTCTTTTCTGTTTGTTTTTTCCCCTCTTTTTCTCCCCTTCCCCCCTCCATGTAATCCATTCACAAATCATGGTTCGGAAGAGTGGATAGAGAACAAGGAATTGCTTTGTTTTTTAAATGCTGTCTGAAGTAATGCACACTTTGTGATTTGAAAGCCAAATACCTCAAAATATCTTTAAAACATAAAGTCATTGCTCATAATTTAAGTGTTTTTCTGTAAACACAAATGAATGCAAGGAATGCAGACTTTCAGTTAATAAAGTTAACAACGGGGGGAGCACTGTTAAACGCATCTGCAATGAGACTATGAACCTGTGGTTGTATCCTGTGGGGTAGTTCTCAGGCTCTTCTAATCTAAATTCAAGCAAAAAGACTTTCCTTTCTACCATGGAGGAAACTTGGGGGGGTTTAAGCATAGAACCTACATATTTGTACAACTTTATTTAATTTTTATAATCAAGGCTCATCCTTGTTGGAAAAATGGAAATTTTACGGTGTAGAGTTGCATAACTTCTGTTATTAAGCCTAGAAGGACATTTAAAAAGCTGCTGTGGGGGTTAAGTTCATAGCTGTGATACGGTTGTAAAGATAAACTTCTGTTTTAAGCAGTGTGTAAGCTGATGCAAAGTCATCTTATGGAGTACACAAACAAAAGGCATTGCTGCCTACGCTGCTTTGATAATTAGAAAATAGGTGAAGTTGACAAAATTCATTGATTTTAATGCAGATCTGTGAGGAGCGGTGCAAGTGTCAAGAATCATGCCAGTGTCCTGTTGCTGTGTGCCAGAAATGGTACAGGCAAATGCACTCAAGTTAATTAGTAGGAAAGAGAACCTGAAACGGTAGAAACTGAGGAAAAACAAAAGGCTTTCTCTATTGCAGCAGCGGTGTTGTTGGAAAGGGTAAAAAATTATGTTGTTCCTAATTACTGTTGAATCGCTAGGTAGGAATGGTTTCTCATAGTTGTAAGGGTCTTACAAGTCTGAATCTAATGTGGGAAAGGAGTTTATGAAAGGAGATGAGAAGCAGTGCCCTTTTCACTCCTTTGTTGTTTTTTTTTTTTTTTTTTTTTTTTTTCTTTTTTTTTCTTTTTTTTTTAGACCACTTCTTTAGCAGCTTGTCTAGGTAAACTGGCCATTGTCCTGGTGGGGAGCATAGTCTTTGCTGGTGGAATAGCACTGTAGTTTTCTCCATTCTGTGAAGCTTGCACAGCTAGGATATCTTGCAATGTGTTAATAAGTCACCTGTTCTCTAGTATTCATTTTGTGATCAAGAAAGGAGCCTGAGGTCTGTTTTATAAAATGAGGAGCATTAGGCAAAACAGTTATTCTTTTGAAGGGAAACATATTGTGGCCTTTAAGGTGCAGAAAGCTTTCTTTCACACAGGAAGTCAGTTTTATGGTATAGACATAAGAAACTTAGGAAATCTGGGGTGGGAAGAAAGGGAGATTTACCACTTTTTTTCCTAACATCCCTTTCAAGTTGCATTTATGACACTAAATTTAGGTTTTGATTTGGGGAAGCGGAGGTTTGCTTGATTTGTGAAACAGGCCTCTTAGACTTACTCCAGTTGGCATTTCTTCCACAAATCACCCAAATCTAGTACTGTAGGCCAAAGCAGTAGAGAGAGAACAGCTTTTGATCTCCATTATAATACAATGTCTGTACGAGGAAAAAACAAACTGGTATTTTGATTTTACCATATAGTTACTTACAAATTTGTAACCTGTTTGTAGTTACTTGGATTACTGTTGTTTTTTTCACACTGAATACCTCTTCTGTATAGCATTGCCACTTTATTTTGATTTATTTCCCATGTCTTGTTTACTTTCCATACTTGAGCTGGTACAGAGACTTTGAAAAATGTGTGTACTTTTTGGCAGCTCCTAGATCAGGTGAGCTGATACATGAAGTCAGTCAGCATTGGCTTTCAGCTCTGCTATTGAAAGGCCTCCAATATTTAACCTCTGGATTTCATTATCAGGCTAAGAAGCTGAAACATGGACAGTGATGGTACATTGGGATAGACAGGTTTTGTGGCTGAAATACGGTTTATCTGTTGGCTGGTTTGGCAGCTGGGTGGACCAGCAGCATAATTTCTGTGCTACATACACAGGAGTGCACAGTGAAAGCTTTTCATGAAAGTACAACAGCGTGATTAACTTGATTGTCAAGCAAGGGCATTCCTTCTGTCAGATATTGTCTTAAATGCCAGCATGGTTGCTGAACCAAGGCAACCAAAATTATGGAGTTCTTGGACAGAGACTGCTTTCTGTGCACTGGTTTGTCTAAAGTACAGCTCCAGCATGCCCCTATACTATTTCATGTGGCTGCTTGTATCATATATATACAGATAACAATCTATATGTGTGTGTGTGTATAGATATGTATGCATATAAGGTAGCTATATCTAGCAAGAACATTACATCCTGATACTGCTGCTAACTAAAATGGTAACAACCATTTGTACATCAGTAGTCTTCAGGAAGTGTTATCAAAATAGTAACATTCATTCTATTTGCACAGTTTTTACCATTAAAGTCACACGTGTGAGAATTGTATCTTAATCATTAATCATATCCCATGACATTAGATCAAACTTTTGTCTTCCCTGAGAATTTTAACTATTTGCTAAACATCAGATTAACACCAGTTACTTTAGGAGTGAAAGCTGTCTTAAGCTGGAATTCAGAAGCTTGTGCATCTGAGCATGAACCCTTCTCTGTAGTTTGGCACATGCAGAATGGAGCACCAGTGCAGTCTTTGTCAGTTGTATTTGCCTACCTAGAACTGCCAGGAATGTTGTCTCCTACTGTCCTGCCAGTTCATGGTACTGAACAGCATTATCACAATCTCATATACATCTTTGCCTCTTCCAAACTGACATCATTGATTGCTCAGACCACCAGCTGTTTAACTGTCATCAGGGTGACCATTGCTTATCATACCTCATCGAGGTAACATAACTGTGCTAGTGGGAAGAATGGTTTATAGATATGATAGCAATCCATTTTATTGTCAGTGATACCATGGTTAGTGGACTTTGGTAAATGGGGATGAACTTGTGAAAATAAACATAAGGTTGGTGTCGTTGCTTGCATTTCAAAGGCAGACAGGTTAAGGGAATTTAGGCTTTATCTTGTCACAGCTGAAAAGACAGGTTTTGCTAGGCTCAAATCATGTTTGCTAGATGGATTCTTGAGCTTTTATGAACTTATTTCATTAATGAAAATTTAAATTAACACCTATAAATATGATATGAATGCTTCATTAAAATACGAAGTGTGACTCAAGTGGTGTGTGGAATTGATCAAAGACTGGAGGTTGTGTAAATGTATTGATTTTATTTGGAGAGAGTAAGGGTGTGGGTTTGTGTTGTAGTTAGCTCATCCGATGGTTGCCTTTTTGGAGTAGAGTTCTCTGTCACCCACTGCGCAGTCATGCCTTTTATTTTGTACTTGCTCTAAAGCAGTCATGGTGAGTTGATTGAATGAGGTGAATTGTAAAAATGCTGTAACATTTTTAGCTCCCTGAGCTTGCCCACCATCAGTTTTTACACTGCAGTTTAGCTTCTTGTTTGTGAGGAAGAGTATGAATGTTTGGAGGGAATGTAAATAGCAACTGATCTTAGAGGGTAAACTGGGATCAAGTGGTAGGGTGGAGACATGTATACGTATAAAATCAGAGCATGGTAAGGCACTGGAGCAACAGAAGTGACAAAAAAAGGTTATGTAGCAGTGAATGAGAGTACCTTAAGCTGGTAAGGGAAAAGGGTTGGGGGGAGAGAGAATATCATGTAAAGAGGATGATAGTGTTGATAATCTCAATTAACAATATGCAGTCTGTAGGCTATGGTGAGATGTCCAGATAATTCATCTGAACATTGTTTACTTGCCAGCGACACTTCTTGCTGGGCAGGCAGGCAGCAGATTGCATAGTAAATGTGGTTTTCTTGAGGGGTGGCAGCCACTGTCATCTCCAAGCTGCTGTCTTTCTGGAGACTTCCAGCCTATCCCATAATCTTGTTGAAGTGAAAATGAACGTGAAAGTAAATGAACTGTACATGAAAGTGGATCTGTTTGGGAAACATTTCCAATATACTTTAGGATTCTTTTCCCAAACACTTCCTTTTGTTTATAATCTTTGAAAACTTCCAAACCTTGAGAAACCACTTGATTCCAAACCAGTTTGAATACAGTCACTTTGGATTGAATTTGAGATGTTGCAGATATCATGAGATCATATTTAAAACTTACTGCAATATCTTCATTCACAAGCTTTTGGATTCAATGAAATGAGGAAGTGCTGTATTTCTATTTTATAGGAATATACTTTAAAAGATTGTGTACTTAGTGAACAGTTGGATTAAGTATTTTGTGACTTTTTCCTGAAGGTAAGATACAGATATATTACATTTAAATGATAAAAGTTGTTCATATTCTAGTAATACTAATAATTTTAGTGGAATTTCAGGTAGTCAGGTAGCTCAAATTCAATTCTGCCATTTTACTGTAGTAGAAAAACTAGTCTAGCATAGTCTCCAAATCCGATTTAGCAGGGCCCGTGTGTTCATGAAGGGCAAGTTTAGAGATTTTTTTTTTTTTATGTTCTCCGAGAATAGTCTACCAGATATCTTTCCCTTTTTAATGAAGAAGATCCAGATTAGGCATCTTTTTTTTTATCTTTGCTTCTATTGCAGTATGGCATAGGTTGAGAAACTCTGTTAGCACAGGTCAATCTCTGGCTTTTGGGCTTTTCTAGATTGTAAATCCTGTATGTCCAGGGACTTCAACAGCCTTTCATTGTTCAGGTACTTGGAGGATGCTGTTCTGAAGCTAAGTAAACTTTTCCAGAAGGTTGATAATAATGATAACAGCCAAGAAGATGTGCTGTCACTGTACTGAACTTCTCTACTGCTTAGGAAATAGCAGAAATAGGTAAATATTAGAAATTCAGTGGAAGGAGGACATTTGGACAGAGTTGAGGGCATAGCAGAGACTATGCTTTGTAAGTGGGGAAGACCTCAGGCTAGATTTGATCAGTTAGACTGATGCAGCTGAAAAGCAGTTCACCATGTGGCTGCATAAAATAACATTCGTGTTAGAATCAAATCTCTACTCCACCTCAGCTATTGTTTTCTACCATCTTTACTTAGCAGGTAATGTTTCTTTCCTCACTTGCACAACTTTTAATTGGGGTGAAAACCTCATCAGACTTCATGTGGGTGCAGTAATGGGGTTATACATGAGAGGGTAGGAGGGACAGTGTTCATAAAATGTATGTAGAGTATGGCTGAGTATAGAGACCATCCCTACAGTCTTCTTTTGGAAAACATAAGACAGAATACTTGCAAAGTGTTGACCTTTTTATTGATTTGTTGATAGCAGAATGAAACTTGAAAAGGAAAATGTATCGGAATGTTTTATGTAGGCTGGGTCGAACTGAACCAGCAAGTTTAGCTTTTAATGCCATTATTAAAAAAAATCAAAACAGGTCTTCGGCAAATACTCACAAACACTTGACTAGCTAGAGCAAATGCTATGATGAAAATCCCTGAATGGACTTTTCTTGGCAGATATCCTATTATTTGAGCAGCTTAATATGTTCTGTTTTTTAAACAGAAATTTGATTTGATTACATAGGATTAGGTGCTTTATAAAGGTTACCTTTTGCTTCCTGTCATAATTCTCTCTCAATAGTCTGGCTTTGGCAGCCTGTAATAGTAATACTCATGGTTTTGAATCTCTTGTGTTGAACTGGTGGGGAAAAGGGAAGAAGAAAAATTTTGCACAGTAAAGCTAGCTAGCAGAAAAATTAAAAATCCCATAGGTATTAGTAGATTTTAAATGAGTTGGGGGCAGTCTGGGTTTAGGAAAGTGTCTTTGCTTTCCTACAAGAGTCTCTTCTGATTCAGTTGGTCTGTTTCCCATTTAATGTCTATCTGTGCATGCGCTGCAGAGTTTCCCCAATTTTTGAAAATTCCATTCTTCTGAGCCCTTTGAGGTACATTTGTACTGACATTTAGGGCTAATCCTGAGGGCTTCTTTCTACTTAGCAGAGCCATTAAAGCTGCAGCTTTCAGAGCCTGTGGTGGCTGCACCCTGTAGCAGAGCATGTGCAGATGTTTTTACTATTATTAACTCCTTTAGCAAAACTTCTAACCATCAGTCTTACCACGTGCTTGGAGAACAAAATGAAATTAAGACAAGTATTAGGACAAGTATTGCTATAGTATTTCTGTGTTTCACATCAGCAGTAAATGTCCAACAGATAGACTTTATTTCTGGCCCTGTAGCTGAGCAAAGCTTGTGATCTTTATCTGAGCTGTTGCTGGGCGTCAAGCTGAGATATTTTTAATGTGGGTAGCTGGTAGGTCTGTGCTTGAGAGTTACCATGAAATTGACCCTAATGCTGTACCACACCTTACATAAGTTGAGTCAGCCTGGGGAATGAATTTAAGAACAGATACAAACACAATAGATGAGCTGCTCTCTTTCTCAACTTACTGCTTCTTTCCCAGGGTAAAAGCTCCTTTGGCATATGGAGAATTAAATATACTTCAAAAGTTCTTGCTATTAAGTGAGGCAATGTCCCTGTGCTTTAGGAAAAGAAATGATCTATTTTAAACAAGGAGTAACTGAGTGTACATTAGTGCTTATAAGAGCAGGATCAGTATTTAAGATGTTTTTCTGCTCTGGGAGACCCAAATCCAGTATCATATGCTGTCATTACATTAGATGGCTAGATCCCATCTAATATAAATGACAGGAGTGTGTGGACTGTGATGATAATTACTTCCAGGTGTTAAAATGCTTATCATATAATTTTCTGTGGCAGTTGTTTTATATGGATGATGTTAGTTTGTTAGATAACGAGCATATTGGGGTTCTGTTCAGCTGATAATCTGTGAAGACAGAATTGCAAAACACCTTTTCAAACCTTCCCTCACTTAAACAAACAGAAAACCTCTTAGGAAATATATTGCAACTATGCAGGTTGCAGGTTTGGTTTGATTATTGATATTTGGTGGTGTTCTTATGGCATTGCTATTATCTTCTAGACTGTTCCACACAGTGTGGTTTACATATATTTAAGAAGAGCAGCTTACTGTATGCATGGGCACCATCTATCTTGTTGGTTGACTAGTAAATGGATTTTGCAGAAGGGAAAAACAGCATGTATTTATGTAATTTTAAACTGTTCTAGCACACGTGGCTGGGCAGCCTACATTCTGTTGGTTCTTTGATTTATTTTTGTCAGTTTCTGTGTTCATTGTTTGCGATTGTTATACTATAAATGGTAGCCAACTTCTTTAAATCCAAAGCATTTGATTTATTTATTTTTATTCTGATCTTCTCAATAGATGGATATTTTAAGGAAATCTAGGTATGGAAAGTACCTGTTTGAGGATGCAACTGACTGGGGGGAAGACCACAGGTAGAACAGCGTATTTGTGTGCTATAGCCAGAACATGTGAAAATACAGTAATACATTTTCTTGATGCAGAAACAAAACATAACAAAACAAGCCTACTTGTCCTGAATACTTTTGTTTATGTTTATCCAGGGTTGGGTTTTTTTGGGTGGGGGGGAATGTGGCTTTTGGATGAAGGGTGGATCATGTTTGTTTTTCTGTAGTCCATTGCATATGTCAAATGTGTTTTTTCCCTACTCTAAACTTATCCCAAACAGCATTTGGAAGTTTAGTTGAACAAGTTCATAAATACTGTTTGGAAAGTGTATCTTGGAAAAGTTGGTTTCATCTTCATGGTTGAAATATCTGAAGTTTATCATTTGGGTATTAAAGGTCTTTAAAATTACTTTAATTCTTTCTTTGGGAATAGATAAAACACCTTAATCTTGCAATTCTTCTAATTTAGAAAGTCAGCAGAACAAAATTGGGGCTTTGTCATTATTGTATTGATGTTAACAATGGAAGTAAATGGGCATCTCTTTGGCTCACTTTACTGTAGAACAAGAGTCATGAAAGCCAGTGAGGTGTTTGAGTTTTCCAAGAAGCTGTGTAATGCTGTGTTTTGACTATTTTATCTTATACATGTGACTAGAATGATTTATCTGATGTCAAGTGTCTGAAATAATATTTGAAAAACTGTTGCATATGTCTCACAGTTCATTTTACTTTGTAACAGTTTTAATCTTTCATTTGCCAAATAGAAAATGGATTGTGACGCTGGGGAGACTACCTTAAACATTTGCAACAGTATCTTAATTTATGATGTCTCAGGTCAGCTAGTGATGACAGATGTAATTTTTCTCCTATGGCTAAATATGTTCAGGAGCCAAGGAATTTGTAGTGATTCAATTTTGTAATCCACCATTACTTTACCAGTGCTCACTCCACCCTTCCAATTTTGCTTGGGCAAAGACTGGATGATGTGTTTTATGTCAAATATGTCATGCTTGTGATTGTTTGATCACTGAATTTTGTTTTCTAGCTTTTGTTTTAGCAAGTCATCTCCAGGGTCCCTTTTTTCTTATGCTTCCATCATACCCTAGTTTCAACACAACATTCTTACCACACCTCATGCTTTCTGATAGTATGTTCCATACTGTGTGGTCTTCAAGAAAAAAACCCCACAGAACAGCTGTAAATGTTACTCATATGGTACTTTTACCAGAGAAATTAAGCAATGTTGTCTTATATCTCAGTATCAAGTATGCTGGGCTAGAGTACCTGCAGATATCCTTTGTGCATTGGAAAACATGGAAGATGATTCCAAAGGTTCCTTCGAGAACCTCCAGGAAGTTGCTGTGGCTGATAAGGTGGCGGTTCAGAGCGTAGTGAGTAAAGCCTGACTCAATGTCTAATATGACACAGTGCTGCTAAGCTTGTCTTCACCAATATAAATTAGCATTATTTGCATCTAATCAAATGCAACAGTTCTCCTGAAATTCCCATCACCTGTTGCGCATTTCCTGGGATAGTTTTCTGCTGTGCTAACAAATTAAAGCAACTCAGAGAAATCCAGTAAACACAGGTGTCAGGATCTGCTGAATGCAAGGGAGGTAAACTATAAGCACATCCTGTACCCTCATCTGATCTCAGGTATCCATGAGTTCTCTGATCAACAGGTCATGGGTTACCAGGAGGTGAAACTATCAATGGTTTATGCTAAAGCTTTTCTACTGTACTGAAATTGTCTAAAAGTTCTGCAGTAATAAGATTATCATTGCTTAAATGGTTATATAGGATGTTGGGGATCTAGAGCCGACTCCCTCTTGTAAATCAGGAAGGCTAACTCCAGTTTTGTAGTTTAAGTGTGTATTTGTGGAGAGAAAGTTGAGAGGGCATACGGTCTCATGGGGATTGAAGTGTGAAAGGTCCTGGAACAGGCCAATTTATTTCATGTCTGGAGAGTGAGGAGGGAGAAGATTTAGGATTATGTGACCTAAGAGCTATCCCTTGAGAACTTCTGCTAGGTCCTTCCCAACAACTTTCATGTATCCCCTGCAATAAACCTCTTTCAACTCCACCTGGACTGCAACTGATCCTCTTGTTTTAGTATCTTCCTTTCTCTATTCCTTTTCATGGGCAACCAGATGTTAATTTTACTTTACCCCCTATCTCAGCGGAAAGCATGGTACTTCAGCTTGGTACTTGTTGTGTTATAAAATGGCGTTAGGAATTAAACTTGCCCCTTTTACTGTTCATTAATATAAAACAGAAGGGCTATAGCTACCAAAATCTATACTAATGTAGCCAGCTGGTCAAGGAGGAAATGTGTTTTGGAAAGGACATAATCCTGGATGTATGACAGATGAGGCAATGGTGAGTCTAGTCTATGAGTATTTACATAAATAGTGTTTGTGGCAGAAAGGCATCGCAGCTTCAAAGCATATGTGTATAATATTAAGCCTAGCTCATCTTAACAGTGTTCCCCTGCCTCCACATTTTTATTGTATTTTCTTTTTCTTTTCTTTTTTTTTTTTTTTTTAGAGCCTCTCTAAGGTCTGACTTCCGAACATCAGTTTGATTTTACTAAAATGACAGAGGAGCACAGTGAAATAGTTTGACAGCTACAGTATAGTAAGACTAAGCGATACTAGAAACTCCATCACATAATGAGAAAACAAACATGTAACTTTCATTTCACATTGTACATGGCAGGAATTTAATATTAATTATAAATACTGTCTTCAATGCTGAGCACTGTAGTCACTGCAGTACACTTAATCTGCAGTGTTTCTGTGAGGATATCTAATAAAAAGTAAATAATGTTTCGTGCTTCTTTTGCATACTCTAAAGAAACATTGATAACCATTAAATACAGTTCTTAACAGTTTGAATTAAATTCAATGAAAACTTGCGCTTATTTATTTATTTTTAAATTTGGACTTATTTTAACCAGTGTGAAAGATATAAATGTAGTAGATAATTGATTCTAAATTCTGCTTGCCATACTTACTTCAGAATAAATCAGACATTGAAAGTGGATCAAAAATGCAAAACATGGGCTCCAGCCTGTGTATTGTAGATAAGATGAATATCATTTTCTGTTGTCATCTACATTCCTGGTCTTTGCTCATTTTATTGGTGACATCCTATTCCTACACCAGTTTCCTCCAGTGTGAGAATATGCAGTTGCTTTGCAGACAGCTGGAAGTCTTTCTGCTCTCAGATAGAGGTCTCCATCCCTTCTGTTGGACTGTATTAATACATCATTTGGGTAGTCCTATTCTGCTTCGGAGAAAAATCAGGTGAAATAGTTCAGATCATCTTTAGAGTTGTTTGCTTTTTAGCTGTGATTCAAGCTAATTTGTCTGATTTGTGCAAGGAGGTGGATTAAGAGTGCTTCTGCAATCCCTTTAACTAGCAAAGGTCAGTTGAAGGATAACTGCCACAGTTAAATTTCAGCGAGCGTATGATTCAATACAAGGCATTCTGGAGTTGGAGTCCTTCCTCCCACCTCTTCCAGCCTTACCCTCTCACACTTCGGGTCTTTTTCATTTTAGCTTTTTTTGATAATTAGATTTGTTTCTAGGTTTTTGCAAACCCGAGGTGTATTGTTTAGTTTGTTCTGCAGGTAGCTATATATATTCATATATATACATACCTTCAGCAGAAAATTGCCTCATCCCTGCTTACAAGCCTGTTGAATGCATTATTTATGTCTATTTATGTCGGGTTACTGAAGGGTTAAACAGAATTTGAGCAGATATATTTAAGTTACGTAAAATTAGGTCTTTAACCCAGCTTCAATCACTGGGCAGAAATTGTTCAAGTTAGATAGAGACTCTAGTTCTGCTCTGGTGATGCTTCGTATTATACACTATGAAACATTAATTTTTATTTTTATTTCCGCATTCATTGTAGTAAAAGGTCAGTAAGTCAATATTGCAATAGATGGAGCTGAACAGGTACACTATTGAGAGGTCCAGCTTCTTGGACTAAACTGTCTACATACAGAAAGGACAATTGAAAGAAAGCGTAGTCAGAGAATTCGAGTAACTGAGAGCTAGTGGCAGGAGGAAGAGTAGCAGATGCTAGACCTTTCTATTTACATGCTAGATCTTGCTATAGGGTAGCAGGCAGTGTGTTTGAGATCATTTGAGTAAGAGTCCACATAGTGTTGCAGGTTGCTTTGTTCCATAGTAGACATGAAAAAAGTGGCTTGGGGGCTAGCTGTCCTCTGTTCTCAGTTCAGCCCATTGATTTCTAGTACCACATTTTTCACAGAAAATATTATTTTGCTTCTTAAAGTGTATTATTCAGCTAATTGCCTTTTGATTTCCTTTCTGCCAACCAGATCCTCTTGTACCACCAGCCTTTAACTTTGAAGATCCTGAAGTTAAGCTGCATCCATGATGTTAAAAACAAGTACAGCATGATACTGTTTCATCTGGAAGAAACATCCTTCTTGAACCTGTTCTTGAATTTAGTACAAAGCCTTCAGAGTTGCAAGATACAAAGCTAATGGGCCACAGAGTAGCCCAATAGCACTCAAAAAGAAACGGACGCAATACTACAGGGCCTTTAGAGTTCGTAGTAGTTAATACTGTATTGAGCAGAGAAGTGGTGCCTCTCAAGAAGTTTGTGTTGTCAAAAGATAAGAAACCAGTATTGCCAGCAGTATTGATGCCAGTCATAGCGTAGTGCATAGTGCAGTGAAGTATGTCTAGTAAAGAAGAAAACGAGCATTCAGGTTTTCCCTGTAAGAATTTCAAATGGTTCTGTTTGCGTTTTATCATTGAAACTTCTTTGCAATTTTGACTGTCTCAAGAAAAAAATGTCATCACTTTCTTCTTGGGTCTAAAATGTTGTTAAAAGTTACGAGTGGTGGGCTTCGCTGGTGAAGTATGTCCTTTTGTATCAAACTAACACTTTTCTTAATAATTTGCTTTGAGACATGGAATAGTTCAAAAGCAAGACAGAAAAGTGTCATGAAAACAGCCTAATAGGCCTAAAGGCCAAATAGGAATTGCCTGTAACTGTGGGCAGATATATGCCCATTTCAGTGATGATGGGAAGCATATTATGGCTTCATATGAAGTTTATTGTGTGAAAAGTATAAGCTGTGGTCATGAAATGCTTTAAAAATCTTGCAGCTCTTTAGCAAAAGATGCCCCGGGCTCTCTGCGGAAGTTAAGAGTGACTGTATGCTCCCTATAGAATTTCGTATCATTAAGCTACTGGCAGCATGCAGTTCCTGATTTCAGCACTTGCTAAAGCGTGACATCTTATTGCAGGCAGTGAAAATACCATGCTAAGTAGGGGCAGTAGGAATGCTGTAATCCTTCTTAAACATGCTGGGGACATTTTGATATTCTTAATGGTTATTCTATAACCATTCTGGTATTCTTCAGGATTTCCATTGAGCATGGTTGAACATTGAACCTGAAAAAGTAGGTTCTCTTCTGGTTGTGACATCCAACTTTTTTTTTCCCCGTCTGGCCTTTCTACTGTTCTTCCCCATCCGGGATTATTCTAATGGTATTATGAACAAGTGGAGTTTGGCTTCTCAGATTCCAGGAACAGAAACTTCTTCCATCTCTGGCTCAGAATTTCCATCTTTTCTGAAGTTAGGTGGCTATATCACTGCAGAGCTTCCTGCAGTTTTATTACGTGGGCATACTAACTATCCTTCATGTAACAGAGGAGTCTTTGCCACATTTTTCGAGTGTTTGTTCAGAATTAGGAAGTCTGAAGTTAAAACCAGGATCATGACTAATTCTGAGCCTCAGGAAACTCAGAGTGATAGTAATGCTGCCAATTCTCTTATCAAATGTTAGACTTCTGGTTGACAGTCAACTTTCAGGATGTGTATTTCTCTTTTCTAATGGCCCTACTTAGAACAGAACCCCTAAAGATCAGTTTGCCTTCTTTAAATATAGGGCACTTTTGGGAGCTTTCACCAAATACTTGCTATTAGGTTGCAGCATATCTCAGGATACAAAGACTAATTACATATCCATATATTTTGAGATAAAATCACAAAGATTAAACTATCAAAAATTCCATATTTAACCCCCAAAAACCTATCAGAATTAGGAGAACATTAAACGCTACATCAGCCAAAGATTTTATTTTTTTTCTTTCTGGTGACCTTGGCTTAATAATCATCTTTCAATCAACTTTAGTAAGAATTGTGCAAACGTGTTCCAGGTCCTTTGTGAAAGACTGGGTAGAGTTGATGTGTTCATGTTTCTTGTCCAGTGAGGTGCAAAAGCTCTAGTTGAGTGTGGAAAGTGATAACATCTTCCACATAAAACTGTGGTATGTGGTAAGTCATTTTTGGTGACATCAGCTTAAAAGAAAGGAGCATGAGATTTCCCATTTCAGGGAAAATGGCCTGGTTGCTTCTACATTTTGCAGAGTTATATCACTTTTGGCTCAAGTAAGCAGAGGACCACACTCTGTCTCACCAGTTCTTATGCATGTGCAGCTCTGTCTGCTTTCTCCATGCTTGCTGTGAGGTCTCTAACACCTTAGGTTTGGGTTGTAAAGAGCCTTTCCTACTGTGTACCTCTCATAAATACTTTTGCCTACAGGTATTGTTTGTGCAAAATTCTGATCTTTATTAGTTGAGGCTGGCTTAAATATCCATGCATACTTTCCAAGGTAATAAACTCAACACAAGCATTTTCATGATGAGAAATACTGCTGTAGTGCATTGAATTCATTATGTGATTGATGGGTACTGTATATCCATTTTAAAAACCATATGCAAAACTCGTTGTGGTAATTACTTATTTGTAGATACAAGCTTTAGAATAAGACTTCCAGGATGTTGTGCTGGTAGTATAGTATGTAGGCAAGCAGGTGGTTTAGAATTTAATATGGAATACTGTATATATGTTTCTTTGTTTCAGTGGAATTTGCTGAACTTTCTCATTAGATTTTCCATAAAAGTGTTGTGCTGAATAAATTCTTCCTTTGGATGCAAAGAGTACGTCGGATATGGAGTCAGTGTGCAACTATCTTTTTCAAGAATCTAGACTTGCCATCTCTAATTAGATGCTGTATAGCAGAATTGGTTCTGTAATCTACATTTGCATTAAAAACTGACTCCTAGAATTGCTCAGATAGCTGGTAATGTTCACAGTTAGCTTGTATCGTGTAATTTTTCTGAGTTAGCAGATGTGAAAATTTTCTGCATCTGCAGCTGAAGAGTTTTAGAGCACAGAAGCCTTTATAATTGCAGGCTTAGAAAATTTTCAACCGATTCTGCTAGTAAGGAGATTATATATTCTCAGATGGCTATAAAATGACAGATAAAAAGTCTAGATGGTGGGGCAATAGTAGCATGAAATTTATAAGGTTTTAGACAGTCAACATTCTGACAAGAAGCAACACTAATGTTGTGCTTTGTTGTGATGGGCAGGTCAAATGAATTCTATCACCCTCAGTGTAATTTGCCTTAAATATTGTTAAGATCTGGACCAAATAACTACATTGCTGTTTATGTGCTCTTCTCCTGTGTGTTCTTACTTTCTCAGTAGGCTTAATTTTATTTGAATGTTCATCTTAAGTAGGACTTTCATCAGGGAAATACTAAACTTAGGAATGTCAAAGCCAAAGATCTCTCCTTTATAAATATAGCAGTAATTGTTGCTGTGAAGTGCTGGAGAATTCTATAGCTCCTGGATTGAGCGAGTGATTGCTGTGACTAGCATTACCTTGTGCCATCAAAAAAACAGTTCATAGGGTGGAATAAAAATCAAACTCAAGCGTGAACAGATAGTTAAGATTATGTATTAACAGTACATAACGTATAACTGAAAACTTTACAGGCTTTATTTTGCAAGTTGCTTAGTTAAGCTTTCCGAATTGATGTTGCTACTAAAAAAAAAAATATGCCTTTGCTTAGTTATTATGCTGTTGCTGCTTGTGCTCTGTTCTATGCTGAAATTGAGATATGCTTTGAAAACGAGAACCATGTCTTTATGAACTCATCTCCGGTTGTCTACTGAACTAGCTGTAATACAGGTATCTCCAGTAGTGCCACAGAATTAATGGTACCATGCATACAGCACTTTTGTGATCATTCAAGCATCCCCCAAGAGGTTCAAACTACAATATAAGCCTGATTTGGTGGTTGGGACTTGGAATTCTGAAATGTGCAAAGACTTAGGATTATTTGATTCCTTTAAAGCTTAGCTTGGAGGAGGAAACAGTTCAAACTAGAGACCTGACAGAAAGAGGCAAGGAGAACAGCAGAGCATCACTTTTCCTCCTAGAACATCAGCTAAAATAAGAAAAGCCAACGCTTACTGGTGTTAGTCAGGTCCTTAAGAGCTCTTCTCTGGTGAATGTTAGCAAGTGTATGTTTTTCACAACATGGACTGATAACTTGAATATTCATCTCAGTCTTTGAAGCTAAGTTCTTAATTGAGCAAGTGCTTCACATAATCTTTTCTTTATTCTTCTCAGGTTTGTCTCAGAATTACTTTCATCAAAGGGATGAGGGAGGATGAGAGGGAATCTTGGGAGGTGGGTGAACAGTTCCCATACCTCAAGATCCAGATGGCTGTATGAGTTGAGGGTGGGAGAAGGATCCTTACCTTCAGTCTGGTCCTGTCACATAGTACTGCGTTCTATTCGGTCACTGTAACCAGCAGTGTACTCCAGTTCCTGTGTCTGCTAGGCTGATGTCTAGCCAGTCAGAAAGAAGGTTGGATAAAAAACCCTAAATACCATCTATTCTTGCTGTCACTAGAGATGGAAGAAGTGGGGAAGGCAGTGACACCCAAACCTGAAATGCAGCCCCTACCCAGCACTGGCTGTTCTTGTCTCCATTCTGTTTCTTCCCTCAGTTGCAGACCCTAAATCCCCCAGTTGTGGGTATAGGTAAAGGTGTCACTTTTTCTAATATTTCCCAGGGCTGTTTTACACCCCTGTGAAACATATAGATAGTTGCAGATGCTGCAACAGTACTGCTGTGGAAATACCTCTGCACTGCTCTTCAAACAATTCAAAAAGTACCAAGATAGTAAGAAGGTTGTGTGACTATAGTTTGCAATACTCACTGTTCGTTAGTACCTTTCTCCATTCTGGCCTAAAAGGGAAACAGTTTTACAAGGCTCAGGCTTGCCCCTGAAGCATTAGTGTGGGCAAGCAGGAGCAGAGCGTAATACTGGCATCGTATGATTGCTGGACCATACTGCACTCTGGTGCACTCACTGCCTGTTACTGCCACTTTGCCAGTGCCTGAAGCTGGTTTTGATATGCAGCATTACTCATCAAGCTTCTCCTTATGTATACATATATACATACTTTTGTTTGTAGGCTACCTGGTGAGGGTACTCCTGTTCTCACCTGTAGATGTTCTCACAGTGAAAAAATTAATGCACCTGTGTTATTACTAGTAATTTCTGCTGTAAAGATATGCCCGGATGTCTCTGCATGCTTTCATTTGAGGCAAAAGAATCAATCACTTTTTGAAAGAAGGGGTTAATAGATTTATATCTATCTATAAGTATATTAGGAGAGAAGATTAAATTCTTACCTATTAAGTGGTAGAAAAAGGATGCTGATGCATTGCATTTCAATTTTGAGTGGGAATTCATTTGTATTAAAGACTTAATGGGATCTTACCAAAGCACAAGACAGTTGTTCACATCCTTCTGAAGTCACTTAAGAAGCTTTATTAGTTCAAAACACAAGGAGAATGTCAATATGTATTCTTGGGTATTTCGTTTGTTTAACTGATCTTTTAATGCTCTAAAAGTAAGCATTAGTCATACTGTTGTAGCCTCTGTGAGTCTGAGTCGTGATTTAAAAATGTGAAAGTAATCCATTAGGTAAGAATCTTTTTTGTTTCCTTTTTAAAGTTCTAGGGTAACAACATTGACTGGGTTTTCAGTGCGGTTTAGGTCTGGTCCATAGCTGGCTGGATTATATGTGTCCTGTGCAACATGGAATTCCTGCTTTGTCTTGCAGGCAGGCACTACTATACTGCAGGCGCGTGGCACTGAACACATTAACACTAGACCTTGCTATACTAAGATAAGAGGCTAATTTTACAGGTACAGCATTTCATAAATCATATTGTAGTTGTCAGTTCAGAACAGGAGAATTAATTAATATTTAGAAATCTAGTCAAATGGGAATAGTTGCAGGCTTATTAGAAACCAATGTCACATTTCTGCTTGATAGAATTTTCTAGGTCAGAATGGCTGATGTTTGTGTGAATTTTCTTATATAAATATGGCTAATTACTTCTGAAAGTCCACAATTTTATCAGTTAATGTACCCTATATAACTGCTCATTTAACATGTAAGAGAGTTTCTGAAACTGCACTTTTTTATATTTACTTACTTCTAATGTCACTTGACTGATGCTGTGATAGTTCAGTCAGTGGAAACATGCAAGTTTGCTGACATCTGGACTTGAATTTCAATTCTTTTTGGTCTTTCACTGAGTAGATGAAGAAAACTGCTCATGACCTCTGTGTGATTGTACTTCAGATACTACACTTGTACTGATTAAACAAGGAACTTGATGGGTCTTAGTCTTGAATAACATTAGCTTTATTCTGTTGAAATAAATTAGTTCGAAGTAAACCTGTGATATTTTGGGAGTCCTAGGTATACAGAAGTAGTTGATGCACTTTCAAAATCTGTGCTAGAAGTGATGCATGTTACTGATATAATTGGATACTTTCATAAAATAGACAAAATGAAAACCACTCTATCTTCTTGGGTCTTGAATGTTGTCTTCGGAAGTCTTTCATGGTGGTTTGTTCATCTAACCTGTTTGCTGTTACAGTATTCCATTTAGTCATCTGCATTTCTACTTATCTAATTTATGTAGTCTTTAATACTTCTTTCATGGTTTGCACATTGTTACCTAAATTCTAATTAGAATATCTATTAGGAGGGTTGGGTTTGTGGATCTTGCTTCTTTCAGAAGTGGTATTCACCCAAGCTTTTCTAAACCTAAACATTCTTTACAAAACTTTACAGCATCAATACCTGTAGCCTTATTAGTTTGGCTTTTAAATGATCATGAAAGAGTTGCAGTTTGGGGTAACATACTCTGCAGTTCTTACAGCAGTCTCATACCTAATTTGAAGAATTAATGGACTTTGTAACAGTTAAAAGGTTTTGCTATCTGAAATTTGAGAAGTTGGAAAAATTTTGTGCCATGAAAGTGGAAGATTAATGCCTTGATGGCAAACCATCAATATTTTTTAGTGGTATATGGGCAATGTGGAAGACAACTGAAGTTATGCACAGGAGGCCTTTTTTCCTACAAGGAATTTTTTGCAGCAGAGTATGTACAAACTTTGAAGATGAACACATAGATTCTGTATTGTGTAGAGTACTGTTGATTGAAAGAAGGGAGTATGTCGTGGCCACTGGCTGTAGAAATGAGGAAAGTATACTGGTTGTTAACTGAAAGCTTAGTAATTTACTTTAAAACTCTATAGAGATGGCTAATGTGCTTATATACTAAATGGGGTGCTGAAGTTTTATTTTCTAGGTCTTAAAGAACAGATGACTTAAGGTATGCTTAAAGCTTAGCTTCTTGACCTTTATCTCCCCCACACACCCCTTTCCTCATTTCTTTCTAGGTTTAACTATAGATCAACACATCATCTTGCATCCCATGGGTTTTATGAATTTTTAAATTGGTTTGACGAAAGAGCATGGTATCCACTGGGAAGAATAGTAGGTGGAACTGTAAGTATTGTAATAATAACCATAATAACTTAAAGATGACTTTGCACTAAGTTTTTTGAATTTCCAGTACAAATTTGACATTGATAAAAGGAGAATCTTAATAAAATATGCTTTTAATTGTCAAATTGCTTAGTAACATTAAGTAACACAACTATGTGTTACTTAATGTGTGAATGTGCATTAAAACTTGTTAGTTATAGTACATACCATTTAAATGCATTTAAGAAGTTTTTGTAACAATTTAGGTCACTATTTTGTATCTTGGAGATACTAGAGACTCTTTCTGTGTAACATATGTATGTGTTTTTTCCATACCTGTCTTATATGAAGTAAAAATCCTTAGGAAATAGATTTGAAATGTTGATTGCATGTATTATTTCACAAGTCACATGGTGTATTATGTTTTAATAGTTTATGTTGAAAAGCAGCTCTCAAGGATATATGCAGGGGAACATTCTGTCTGTTAATTTAATTTAGTACAACACCCTTCTTAGCTTTTAAAAAAAAAAAAAAAAATAAGGCAGATATATGCAGAGGAACATTCTGTCATCTGTTAATTTAATTCAGTACAACAGCCTTCCTAGCTTTTGAAAGAAACTAAGGCAGGTGAAGTACATACTAACTTTGCTAGTACACACTGATTTTTCTAATGTTGATAACTGTGGGAGGGTAGTTTCTGTTAAGAATATTTTAAAGTTCTCTGGTATTCCATGATGGGTTCAATAGATTTGTTTAAGTCTACACTACCTTTCTTGGAGGACATCTTAATTTGGTTTTATAAGACTCTATTTTAATCCTTCATATCCAAAGGTGTCTATTAATGTATTGCAAGTATGTAATACTCAACTGACTGTCAGCTTTTCAACTTGTTGATAATAAATCTTTTTGATGCACATCTTCTTTCTCCACGGGTAACAAGATATAAAGAGTGGCGTGGTGTGTTTATGAGGAAAACAGATAGGGCTGGGAAATGCTGGGTTTCTTCTTGTTGTCTTAGGGTTTGGGGGTTTGTTTTTTACTTAAAGCTATTGGCTGGCTTGAAACTCTCCTGCAGACTTTAGCTTCTGCTTCCACACCTTAACGAAAATTCTTCTCATTATATGATAAATGTCAGGCAAGAGAGGATATTATCTGTGTGCTGCTTATTCATTTACAAATTTGATTATATGTAATTGTTAGCATTTGGGTAAAATTTAAAGAACCTCTGGTATTCAGCAGTGTTGTCAAAACATGATTAAAGTAATATTAAAATAATTCCATTAGCTTTACCTGCTCATTGCTTATATCAGCTTAAGAAATGACTGTTTTATTGCAAATCATATGCAAATAAACCTACCATGGTAGTTTTCTGCAATAACCTAGTGGGTTTTGATGTTTTCTTTTTGTTTTTTTGTTGGTTTTTTTTCTCCTCCGTTTAGGTGTATCCAGGACTGATGGTGACAGCTGGCCTTATACATTGGATTTTAAATATGCTTAATGTGACAGTCCATATAAGAGATGTGTGTGTATTCTTAGCACCAGTTTTTAGCGGCCTTACAGCTATTTCTACTTTCCTGCTCACCAGAGAACTGTGGAACCAGGGAGCAGGGCTTTTAGCTGCCTGTTTTATCGCCATAGTTCCAGGTTACATATCCCGATCAGTAGCAGGATCATTTGACAATGAAGGCATAGCTATTTTTGCACTGCAGTTCACATACTATTTATGGGTAAGTAATTGCTGACTCTTTTGCTTTGGAAAGGTTTTTTGGTTCCTCCTCCAACCAAATGACTGATTTTACTTAGAATCCATTGAATTCTTATTTTCCTCCCTCTCATCCCTCTTCCCCTTGGCTCTTGATCAGGCAAGTACTGTGAAGTCACATGATCTGAACCACTCCATAATCATGTTCTTTAGTTTGCTATGTAAAAGTACTGTTCAACTGAAGTATGCGTGTCCTATAGTAGTAGTAATCATAATAATGATGATAAGTATAAACTTAAAGCAAACAGAAGGATTGTTTCTGTTTTTCGGTTTGGAGGTATTAGCATCGCATGAGCATCAAACTTCACCTCCTTATTTAGCTGGTGAAAAGTCGTAGACTCTGAATATTAAGCACTTTGAATTGTCTTCTGAAGAAGCTTTGACTATATGGAGGGTCTGGGCTTTGCTTAAGCATCAAGTTTGATATCCCAAGCTGTCCAGAGGAAGATACTAATATTGCTTGCATACTCAATAAAACCCCCAAAAACTTACTCAAATTGTCTGATGCCTTTTAATTAGCCTACCTGCTCTAGTGCAGCTTGTTGGTCACTCCTTAGTCTGTATGCAGAATTACATCTGTAATGCAGTTTTGTATGAAGGAGTTAAGGCAAGCTGGAGTTTTTCTGCACTGTTGCATCTATTTTGGAGATATCACAAATAGCATAACTATATTGTTAATTCAGCATAGACACTGTATGGTACTGTCCTTTGTGCATTCCTTGAATGCATATACTTTTCTTTGAGTGTCTCCATATATGTACATGGTCATTACATCCTTTCCCATGATTTTCTCAAGAGTTCCACTTTTCATAAGTGGATGCATACTCACCAGGATTTTTTTTAGCTTTAGAATATTTCAAACTTGGGATATTCTTGGTAGGAATGTAATGGAATTCAAGTTTTTTTAATGACTGCTGTTACTTAAATGCATGTTTTAAAAATCTGGACTCGGAATAAACTGCAGCTGCAGAGTTGTACTGTGTTTGATAACAACAGTAGAATCAATCTTCATTGTTGCTTTATAACAACTGAGACACGATAGCGGTTATCTGTTCTTATGGGACTCATTTAACTAAACTGCGTAGTTGCAGTCATGTTTGTATGATCTCTTGTAGTAGTATGTGTGAATCGAATCTATTTTATGGATTAATTTTTTTACAATGAGGGTGGTAAAATACTGGCATAGGTTGCTCAGAGAGGTGATGGATGAACCATCCCTGGAGACATTCCAGGCTAGGCTGGATGTGGTTCTGGGCAGCCTGATCTAGTTGAAGATGTCCCTGCTCGTTGCAGGGGCGGTAGACTAAATGACCTTTGAAGGTCTCAAACTATTCTATGATCACTTCCTAGCTTTATTTAATGTTGGGTTTTTAATTCCTATTTACCATACCACAATCACTACAATCAGTTTTGGACAAAATTATGTTCCTGGGCCAGTTCATGGGTCCTGCTAAAGCTGTAGTAGTATCTGAATGCTCTCATTAACCTATAGTGAGTTTTTCAAAATTGCAGAATAGCTCTTCTATCTATAATTACAGAGGTGGGCCTAATGCAGCCAAAGTAAGGCATGCATAGTCTACACTGACAAAGTGGTATGATGTTTCAAAGAAAGTAGCACAGAGGTGTTGCAACTACTTTTCTACCTCAGATTATGAAGTAGAGAGTTGCATTGCATCCTGCCTCTGCTACCAAGATAGGTGTAAGCTGTTTTGGTTGTGAATGAATTGCTCTTGTGGTTTGGTTGTATGGACATCAATTCAGAAGTACACACATATAACTTCATATGTACTAAAGAAGTTTCTTGACAGTTATTTTGGAATGAAATTTTTGGAATATTGTCCAGTATTTGATTGCCATTCATAAATACTTGGTTATTTTTAAAGGTGAAGTCTGTGAAAACTGGGTCGGTCTTTTGGACAATCTGCTGCTGTCTATCCTACTTTTACATGGTAAGCCTTTTTTATTTTTATATATATATATAGCTGGTATAT
>NW_009935772.1:0-15884 GCF_000696875.1 Nestor notabilis | reverse complement strand
CCAGGTGTAGGACCTTGCACTTGGCTTGGTGCCAAGTGCCACAATCTTTGTTCCCTTTACAATCAATAAAAGTCTGCCAGTGAGGTGTATGAAGCTGTCTTAGCTTAAATAGGTGATGCTATGAGATCAAATGAATGCCAGTGGGCCTCCATTGGCTCTTATTGATTACATTTTAATTGGCTTTAACAGGAGACAAGCAAGTAGCTCAGGACCAGCTCAGTCCCATGCTACTCATGCTCTAGACATCTAAAATCGCAGTTCAAGCATACTAAAGGAGACTTTAAGTCCACGTAACTTAGAGAAAAAAAAAAAAGCTTTTTTTTCTATAGTCTCAAAGTTTATGCAAGTGTGGAACCAAGAAGGTTCTGTAATGTACTAGTGCCGCAGTAGGTAGTGCATAAGTGATTTTGGCTCCACCTTTGGCTCCAGTTTTTCATTATTCCACTTCCATATCAGGATGCACCATCTTAACTGTCCATTCCCTTCCCTCATTCACTGCAGTGCTTTGTTCTAACTGACATTGTAAAACTTTAAGTCACCAATTTAGTTGGAAGTGTCAACAAAAAACAAACCAAACCAAAGCAAAACCCCAGTTTTGTTTCTATTTTTCCAGAAACACAGTGGTGATTCAAAGATGGTGTCACACTGTAGGTTCAATAATGGGGGGCTTCAGAGCTCACTCTGGACTGAGCCACATAGAGCTGGACCCTGTCCTTCCATGTAGGAAAGCAATCATGCAAGTCAGCTCACTCCTTTGTGGGCCAATGATTCAGAAAATGCCTTAAGGACAGTAGCCCAGTGAGACATTAAGTCTTGCATCAATCTCTGCCACTTAGATGCTGTTTTTCTGTAGAGTTGGATTTAAGCTGATGCACCCAGACCAGAATTCTTAAGCTTGATGCAGAGCTCACATCTGAGGCTTTTCTTTTTGTTTGTGACTCATTGCCAGACAACATGGAAATATTAAGTAATCTCAGGAAAGCTGGTAGGAAATGTGCTGCTGGGCGACTTTTCAGTACAGTAGGAGGGGATTTTTCCCAACAGAAAGAACCTTTTCTTTTTCTATTTTTTAAATAATACATGACTGAGTTTATAGAAAACACTCAGGTCTATGATAAATATATGCAAGAGACTTCCACTTGTTCTCAATAGATTTCTCTTTGTTCCAGCTGTCTGCAGCTTCTTATCCTTATCCTTTTGTTGCCAAAATTTTTGGCTGTGAGAGGAGGTTCCACCTTGTTACAGTAATTTAAAAACACCTGTCATCATATATTTTCATATGGCAGTTACACTGGAACTAATCTCCACATAATCTTCTTAATACGAGATACTATGAGCTTACTCTGCAGATAGGGGTTTTGCATTTCATGTCTCACTACATTTAGAACTTAATTTTACTTCTGATACTTCCCCAGTATGTCTAAATGTGTCTTTCTTTGGCATGTTTGTCTTTCATAAATTTCAGGGAAGAAAAATAAGCACTACACTTTCTTCTTTTCTTTTACAATAATTATTCCCACCAAGTGATTATCACTGGTCTTCCTTTGACCTGTTTGAACCCCAGCCTTTGTAAGCAGCATGGTGCTCCCCACTTTTTCTCTACAGCAAGATGAATAGTTGTGTGTTCACATTTGCTCTGTTCCAAGGATGAAGAAAAACACTTAAACACATGCTTGATTTTAAGCATGTGTCCATATCCTGTTGATAACCAGACACCTTCAGTGTTACGTACAAGCAAGTAAACAATAGGATAAGAAACTTTAATTTAGAAAACAATTTCTGATATGTCATTTACTTTTCTGTGCTATTAATGTACCATTATCACATTAGTAATTAAACTTGTTTATTTAAAATCCTCTAGCCTTCCTTCCTGACTGAAAGTCATTAGCTGTTTGAACTCTGATAAGGCATAATTTTATTTTATCATACACACTATAGGTCTTATCTTTATTTCTGGTTCACAATTTTTTGTGGGGTTTAACCACTAATTTAATCTCTTTTAAATATATCTGATTATCCACACTTCTTATTTATTTATTTGTCATGAATACTTCCTATCTGTACATGGTATGTATGAAAAGGGCTAGCTGGTTTAGAAGTATGTGCATATTTTGAGGTGTGTAAATACATTAAATCCAACCCTTTGGCTTAAAAAGCAATAAGGTGGTAAGGTAAATAATCATCAGTTAGGAAATGCCACCATTAAGGATGAATATACAACTTCAGTTAAACCTTGCACACGTTATCAAGTAGCTTTTGATTACAGAATGACAGATTTTTTTTTCCATGTGCCCTCTTTACTAATTGCAAAAGCAATTATATTCATTGCATCCACAACTTGCATTTTCTCCCTTCAATCTCACTAACCAGTACCTGCTTTCATGCTCTGTTTATCATCCTCCAACACTGCTCCAAATATAGCTTACCTAGCTTTTATCTGATTTCTTACCAGACACTGGAACACTGTATTTTTGTGATGCTTTTAAGAAAGAGTATCCCAAGTTGTGGATTTAGATCCTTGAACACCTAGACCAAATACCAAATGAAACAATGGTGAAAACTTTGCTTCACAAAACAAGTGTTTGAAGAAGAAGCTGTTACGCTCCTGTTACAGGTAGAAAAAGTGACAATAGTCATCATGATTTATTAGCATCCTGGTATACAGTTATTTTATTATATACCATAGAATCATAGACTGATTAGAGTTGGACAGCATCTTAAGATAATCTAGTTCCAAGACCCCTGTCATGTCTCCCAGTCTCTGAAAATCAGTTTCAATTTCCAGTCTCTCCCAGGAGTGTTCATTTCATTCAAACCCAGGGGCACATGTGGTCCTGACATGCATCTTGTCTGTGCTTCAACTCCAAACTGAGATGACACTGCAAAGAACATCAGCTTTCTGCATCCTCTTCTTCAGCTTCTTACCTAGTTCCCATGAGAGGAAAACTCAAGTTGTAGGCCAGAAGATAGCTGTGAGGCACTCCAAGCAGACTTCACACCTGGACAGTAAGGGAGACTGAATCACAACATTGATCGATTCATCATCAGCTTTCTTTCCTGCCAGCTTTACTCTTACTTACCAACCTCTTAATGAACCTTATTGGCTCTTCTAGTAAATTTCAGGACTAATCAGCTCATTTATCCCAAAGTCCCTTGGGTCATTTACTTAGAACTACAAGTTTCTTCACAGCTGGGAACAGTGGCGACACATTGCAGTACTTCATGGTCAGTAAGAAATATAGGGAGGAATCACAGAAGTCCTGGAAAAAAACCCAAATAAAATTAGTTCATCAGCCAAATTCACCCGCTGCCTGTGTTGTTTTAGAACATTCAGATACACTTCTTGTACCAGTATGCTGCCATCTTTTCTCTGTTGGTCTGTATTTCATTCCGTCCCAAGTTGAAGGAAGATACTCTCCTGTCACCACACCAGGATTTAGGTGTCAGACCAGAGGAGGGTGGATCACTGCTCTCAGCTGGTATGTGCTGACGAAGTCTGGAGCAGAAGTTGCAGGGAGAGGCATGCTCAGCTTCTGCTGTACCAGCTTAGCACAAGCTCAGTGAGGGGAGAGGCTTTGGAAGGTCATCTACCCAAAATAAAATCCAGAGCCTCTGTTAACTTTTCATTGATTTATAACTTATCTAGCTATGCTGGGGTTTTCACCTTAACACTAGAAAGACATCTGTCACTAACAAAGCTCACAAACTGCCAAATTTGAAACACTTACTTCAAAACATGGTTTCCATAAAACATGGCTCAAAAGGGGCAAAACTGCACTTTTTTTTCCTGATAATAATTTTCATGAAAATAACTGAACCGTTTTTTGCTGGAACTTATCAGTAAATCCGTTTTGGACATATTCAGAAAAAGAATCTCCTGAAAGAGAGATCTGTCTAGAAACATAAATAAAATTGCTTATCCTTGGTGAAGCTAAAGCACTGAAATCAGAGACTTACAGTATGAAATGTCAGACTAACTTGGCTATATATTTTCAAACAGCTAATCCTCAACACCACATAAAATGGATGTAACATACACAGTTGATTCCATACACACATTTACACATTAACTTAGGTGTTCAGCGCTAAATTGATCATTTTCTTCCATGTTTTCTGACTTTCAAGGTGCAGAAAATGGAGTTTTCAGCACTGTACAAAATGCTGCAGACAGATGCCTCATGTGGATAGATGTATATGTGTGTCTCATTCATTTTACAGCAATTTTATGCTGGAAGGGAATACTTGCTGGAAGCATTGCTGGAAACCCACCACTCCTCTGGAAGGACAGCTCAGAGCAATGAATATCATTTCAGCAAATGGCAGCAAGAATGGCCCTGCTTCTGCAAACGTACCAGTACCCACTACTGAACTCATTCTACAGAAGCTGCAATACCTGAAGATTGTATTTTCACTGGAAATTATGACCTTTGCAGCATTTTGGGCCACTTCTCTAAAAGCAGTAGTGCTTACCATCCTTCCCAGCTTCACGCGTTGAAAATTAGGAGATTCAGAGCTGGGAATGGCCCTGCCGCTTTTAATGTAAAGCTCACCAAGCACCATATCTGAGTTTAGTTGAACATTTATAAGTTTAAATCAAGGGAGATGGTACACCTAGAGCTTTATATTCTTCATGCTGTTTTCCCCTTAGTGTCAGGACTCTGAGCATGCATCTCCAAAGCTAGAAGTGATAGACTGTCCCTTCTTTCCCTTGGGATTTGCTTTTAAGCTGAGGCTTCACCACTGGCCCTCTTCTGTGCTATGTTGCAAGTTCATCAGAGCTATGTCTCTGCTTGGTCTTGTACGTTCTTTCTACAAGCTTTCTTCACAACCGTTCTTATCAACAAAGGTAGACTTAGCCAGATGAGCTCATTAACTCCAGAAAGGGGATGTACTCAGGGTCTTGAGACTTAGCACACACATGCATTCTGATAAATGTAACAAACTAACTCAAGAGTTTTACGGGGCTACTTTTAGACTGATCGTTTTCTCAAGCTCCATTTGTGCACTCTGCTCTTTTGGTGTCACAGCATTTCTAGTCTTTTCCATACTTGTGGAAGCCTTGGCTTTGCTTCAAGTTTCTTGCTCTTATTTTACTCCTGAATGATCATTCAGAAATCTCCACTGGTCTTCCAGGACTTCATGACTGTTTATAAATGCTACTTTTTTCCCTCCTTCCAATTAACTTTTTTGCCTGCACAACTAGACAGACTTCAGCTCTCAGCAGTAACCAAATTTGTAGGACAGTGATGTCTTGGGGTTTTTCACAGTTTGGCTTTGTTTCTCTATAGCATATTTTAAAGGGAGCTATTTACTCTGGCTATAAAGCCCAAGGCATTGGTGATTTAGAGCTATAACAATATTGATGCAGATGAGCCTCTGTGGAGATATTTGATGACATTATGTAAATGTAATCAATGGGCTCGATAATGCATAACAATAATAAAATACTGTTCACATTATATATAAACAAACACACATGGACACATGTATGAGCTTCCCTACATAATTACTGTAACTATGCCTATTCATACTTCTGATCTTCCACTTCTCTATATATCATCTTCATTGTGTCTGCTTATGCAGCCTTATTAAATCCATAACACATCTAACTAACTGATTAAGATCTTACCTTAAGCCAGAAAAGCATGAATCTTCTGAGAGGAAGGAAATCAGAGTTGAAATTAGAGCAACTCAAAATTGTTAAATGTTGCAATTCCAAATTTTTAAGTGTTTCTTTTTTAAAAGAGAAACCTTTCTGCAATTCTTTGTGACATTCTGTTTATGTTTCAACTTCAGTGGAGGAAGCTGAGTTTTCAGTTGAAAGAAAGAAAAAAAGGGAGAGAAAGAAAGAAAGAGTGAGGGAGAGAGAGTGAGAGAGTGAGAGACTGAGAGAGTGAGAGAGTGAGAGAGTGAGAAAGAAAGAAAAGAAAGAAAGAAAGAAAGAAAGGAAGGAAGGAAAGAAGGAAGTAAGGAAGGAAGGAAGGAAGGAAGGAAAGAGGGAAGGAAGGAAGGAGGGAAGGAAGGAAGGGAGGGAGGGAGGATAGTACAATAAATGGGTACATGAAGGAGAAACAAAGGATGGAGGAAGCTATGATAGACCAGTGCTTACCCACTTCAGGATACCTGTAATGTGCGTAGACTTCTGGGTAAACATATACATGTTGAAATTTATATGTGAATCCTGATCTCACAGTACTGAGCTATATCTCTCAACCAGACCCCAGGAAAAACTCTGGTCCTTCATGTTCCATACGGTGAACTACTTAGGCCTCAATGTTATATAATGTGTCACTTCATGTTAGTGCTTATATTTATGTCGCAGGTGATTAATAAGTTTGGTCTCAATGTGTTCATAGCTGGAAGATTACACAATGTGTATTATATTATGAAAATACATGATATTTCTCAAAAGATATGGTATGATATTATTTTGGTTATGAAGGTTATAAAAAGATGACGTCCACAAATTACTACCACTAGGACAGCAATAGAAGAAATCTAGTCTAGTGATTAAGGCAGAAACATGAGAACGAAGCTGGCTAGAGAAGGAAAACTGATATTTCAACATTTGTTTCTGTACTACTTCAGGATCTACTTTTCATAACATGCTGTAGAGAGAAGAAAGGTCATTCCATCATCATTAACTAGGCTCGAGGAACGTCTGATTTTCATCAGGACACCACTTCTGATCTGATGCAAGAACTCACAGGGGTCTCCCTGTGGATGAACTAATTCACAGGGTCTCCAAGCACTACATAATTAGTGAGACTGTGCAGTCCATCTCATTCTGGCCTGGTTGAAATGTCCTAGTTGAAACAGGTCCTAAAAGAATTAGAACACTTGTGTGGAAAGTGAGAACTCAAAGTTTAAAAGCAATAAAGGTTGCCCAGAATGCCTTATGTTTCTCTTTGAATAAAAGCTGTACCTTGGCACAACTTTTACAAAAACAATTTGGCATGTGTTCAGGTCTTTGTCTTTGGGATATCAGAGTTCAAACACAGTCTCTTCTTTTTCTGTAGGCATTTTATATCGATGGTGGAAAGAGATAGTAGTTGACAATTTACATTAAGTTTTAGCTGGGTTAAGTAGTCCTCTGGAGATAATTATCTCTTCCCAATAGCTATTTAGCGAAGCAGTGTTGACTACACACTTATAATTTAGTTGTCTTATTTAGGTGTTTAATGTTCTCAACTATGAGTTTCACCTCTCCTCTTTAAATGTGTAATTGTCCCTGATATGGAAACTATAAACAATCAATGGAAAAAAATGATCACAAACCAGATGATAGATGCAGTTGGTTCTGTATTGGTACCAGAGCAGTGAAGCAAAGTGTCTTTAGGTGTGGAGAACATGAAGGAAATGAGCACCAGCAATTATTTTTGCATAGGAAACAGGGAAAAAAGAAACCTGAGAAAGAAATTCACAAAAGAGAGTGCACTGAAAAAGAGAAAAGCTGGACTGGAAGGAGGAAATGAGATGAAGAAAGGACATGGGACAGTACACTTACTCTGATAAAAGACAAGAAGCAACCTCTGTAAAGTCAGGTGTTTCTATACTGAATGACCTCAAGTACCAGTAGGAGTGTAAACAGAGAGAAGTGCTAACTAAATTCCTCTCCCTTTCTTCCAACCTCTTCAAAAAGTATTTGGGTCAAATTTCAGACAAGAACTGGAGGGACTTTTTTTTCTACCCAAGTGAGTTGCTTGTTCATATCACAAGTTTGAATCATGAATACATTCCTCCTCTTATCTTTTTGAGTTTAATTATCATGTTATCAGCAATGTGGAACTTGACATAAATCTCAAGGTAGAAACTACTTGAGAAGTTTGGTCCAGTGATTATTCTTTCTTTAAAAAAAGGAGGGGGAGAGAGAAAAGAAAGCCATAGAAGTCTTTGAAACAGCTGGGGTCAAAGGAACTGTGCTTTCTTCTAATTGTCCCAATAAATTTTAAAGATGTTATTACTCTGTAGTGATTAAGAAATGGTAAAAAGAGATGCAATGCTATAACATCAAGGCCATCAAGCTTAATAGTCCTTAACTGATTGTCACCCCGCCCCAACAAAAACAGACAGCTCCTTTCCCATCCCTCCTCTGTTACCCTTCCCCCTCACTCTAAGGCTTCTAAAACCACCTCTAGCCAAACCAAGGGGAATTTATACTTCCTGCAATAAAATCCAAAGAACAGAACAGCTGGCAGCTGAACTTAAGATAGCTAAAGCAAACATCGTGACATTGATGTGGGGAGGGATTTAGTTATTATTACAACACGGCATGACTAGTTCTGCAGGGAAAAGATGCAAGCAGAGCTTTTCTCTTGACAGCATGCAAACAAAAGGCTTAAAAAACCCCAAACCAACAGTAAAATAACAAAAGCAATACTATTTGCTTTAAAAATACCTAAAAGAAAAAAAGAAGCAATGGACAAAATTTACAGTGCTAGCTGCCTAACATTTAGAGTTCAATCACTGAAATTACATGAAGATTGTTCCACAGAGATGTTGCTTCAACTATGCCAGACAGGATCATTATTAATTCATCTTCTCTGACAAGTACAAAATATGCAAAAGAATACATTATATCATAACAATCCTATGCACATTATGCTCGATTTCTCTGGTGTATTGAGACCTGGTGTCCTGTGATAACTTGTAGCAGTCTTCCAGAAACCACCCAACTTTAAGTTGAAGGCTTCATCAGGCAGCCTATCACTATGAATTGGGGTAGTGATGGAGAAATTATAACTAATCAAAGGTTAGATTGGTGACAATGGGTGGTAAATTTATAACAATAGCAAGTGTTTCACGCTTTCTTGGTTATTATTTCACAGCAGAATATCTTACATTGTAGATTCCAGCATGTTCCCTTATGTTTCCATAAGGTTCAAGGACAACCTCTAATGCTTGTTTAACTTCCCTTTAAAATACAGAATTTCCATGACAGAGAGTTAGGAGAGAGAGATTCCTTACCGTCACTTCTCCCCACTGACGTTAAGCACCTAAATTAGTGGCCTTCAGATTAGATAGTTATTAGAGCACTGACTGGTCTTGACTTTTTCCTGAATCTGATGCCTTCTATTGATTTCTTTAAAATACAATGATGTTTTTGTCTGCAGGATCCCATTATAATGAACACTATATCCTTAAACACTATGTAGGGTTAAATAAGCAATCTAAGTTCTTGTTGTTTGCACTTGCTGTTCTTTTATCCTGTGTGAAAAGTGACATTATCTGGCATAATTTGCAGTGAGTTGAATCTATTTTCTGGGTAGAATTAAAAGCTTGAGGTGATATTGCAAGATTGCACATGCTGAAAAATGTTACCCTAATGACAGAGAAAATTACCAATCATCCAAAAAGGTATGGAAAAAAACCAAAAAAGAGAGTGTTTCCTTGTTCTGTGCTTGAGAAAGTGGGTTCAGGTTTGGGTTAATCAAAGATTTAATCAAAAGTGTCAACATTTCAATTGGAATGAGAAAAAAAAGCATATGAAATACAGGTTACCATTGTTTGGAATGCATAAAATAAATAAATAATATAATAAAAAATCCTTTCACGCTTTTTTTTTGTCTTCCCCAAGATGAATCTGTTTGCTCCACCTGTCCCAAATCCAAGTAGCTCTGGCTTTAAAGGAAAGGAAATATTCTGCTTCAGATTCCAGCTATAAAATCCCACCTGTTTACCACCATTTTCAGTTAGCTATACCGCACCCAAGTCATTACACAGTCCTCTTCCTGGTAGATACAATAGAGGGCAAAGATACACTAATATCTCAACTGCACAAGAAAGGAGTGGTGGAACATAGGTTAGTAGCCTAGGAAAAAAATAACACCTCTTCTTCCTAGCTGGGTGGTGAATCAGCAGTTCCCACAGCTCCAGATGCTGCTTCTGACACCCAGATGGTTCCTTGGTGGTTTTTACCTTTTCCGAACAGGTGTGAAAAGTCTGTTTGATGATGAATTGCACTGGGTTTCATGGTTGAGTTTTCAGTTAAAGAAGAGAAACCTACTGGTGCTTTTTCACCTGAGAAGTTTTGTCAGGGACATTGACATAAGCCAACCATTAACCACAATTATCTTCCAGGTTCATTGTTTAAAATAGCTTTTTAAGTTTCAAAACAAATATGAGGGGCTGAAGCAAGGCCCTTTAAAGAACAGTTCTCAGTCATATTGTAATTTATATGTAGCTGAACACAATAGAGTCCTGAAAGTGTCCACAGTGGGAATAATACTTCCTATCACAGACCCTTCCACTTGTATCTTTGAAACTGGAGTTCAGGTTCTGGTTTAGCTTAAACATGAGCTTTAAGTTTGGTATTTGTTTTGATGGAGCTAAATGTGTGCAGGAAGCTGCCTACAGGCTTGACTAGCTTTCTGAAGCAGAACACAAGAGAGACATCCTGAAATGTATAGTTTTGCAATCATCATATAAGCTGGGTACTTTTTCGTTTGAGTCTAAACTGATTCCATGAGGTAAGTACAAAAAAGCAGCTACACCATCTCACACTAAAGGTCAGACTAGCCCACTTGTAGATCCCCATGGAAGAGTTAGGGAAAACATTCAGGGATACTTTCCCAGAATACTATCCCAGCTGCCAATAATTTGTAACTGAGTGATGTTCTAAACCAGACTTAGAATTTTTGTATTTAATAGACCTCAATGGATTTTTCCTCCATGAACTGGTCCAGTTCCTTCCTGAACCCAGATCCCCCACATCCTGTGGGGAGTGATCCTACAGCTTAACAACATGCTGTGTGAAGAGTTGCCTCTGGGCTTGATTCCTGATCCTTTCACATGACATCTTCTTGTTCTGCAAAAGACAGTGAACTATTTTTTCACTTGTGTTGCTTATGACTGTACAGACTTTTATGATTACTGTCTATTCTCTGGGCTGAAGAGTCATGATCACTTAGTAGCTACCCAACAGGAGATGTCCATACATTTGATCATCCGTTCTCCAACCTGATGTTCTTGCATGGCTGACAATGTGATCTCACAGATTAGATTTATACTTTATGGCCATATCAGCTCTGTCAGAAAGAGTTTCAGCAGTCTGACACATTAGGCTTTCTAGAGAAGGCATGCCAACTTTGATTCTTTTGTGCAAATTATAGAACTGATTACATTTTAAATGGGTGTCTCTTTCCAAGTCTTTCCAATTTCCATTGTCCAAGACAATGTTCTGCCTTCTACTGGCACAAGAAGCAGAAATACACAGATCTTCCAACCTAAAACTGGGAAAAGGGAGGAAGGGACCTTGCTACCATACTGCACGTAGAAATAATCCGAGGGATATTTAATGTTTGAAGAATCTACCACTGAAATGGCACAAAATGACCTACTATATCTACTTCCAGAAAACCGCCAACTTTAAGCTGAAGGCTTTGTCAGAGAGCCCATCACTGTACAAATTGGGGTAGTGACGGAGAAACTATAACTAATCAAAAGTTAGATTGATGACAATGGGTGTAAATTTATAACAATAGCAAGTGGATTAATACTACAACATTTCATGCATGCACTGCCTCAGGCTTTCATTCTGTCTGTGTTCATGTGTTGTTTTCTACCATACCCATTGTTCACAATGTCTGGTACATGTACAGCTCTGAGCTGCAAAAGGCCAACATAAATAAAAAAATTAATAACAAGTCTTTAGCCACTTGATTATTTCTCTATATTCAACGGAACTTTACCAGCTCCTGCAAGTCTGACCAAGTCCTTCCCCTTCCAACAAGTCTTGCATTTTACACTGTCACTTCCCTATATCCACAGTCAACCAAGCCAAATAATTCCCTGCTTACTTATAGTTTGGAAAGGAATTAAATAGATAGTATAAATGTTAACCATAACAATAACAGGAAATTGCTTATGATTTTACAAAAATTACATTTCATAAAAATATTGTCAGTTCTAATCAGTTATGGTTAATGACACCTAATGTCTTTCCATTAGCAGATTGTGATCTTAAACCTATACAGCTTTAACTAACTTAATAGGAAGATATACTTAAGCCTTGAAGGCTGACGTATTACAGAGGCACCATGCTGTGCATAAAGGTGAACCATTTAGGGGCTGGTTTTGTGGCAAGGAAGAAACATCAAGTGTAGGCCATCACATCTCAGTGTCGTTTCACACAAGCCTGTGAGCAAAATTCATTCTGTCCCCTGTGGATGCTGAGCAATAATGATATAATGGAAGTGTACATGAATATAAGCTTATAAGCTTTTATATATGTCATTATTAATGCTTTTGCCATGGACATTTAGAGGGGATGGTTGGCTGTTCAGCAACTTCTAACTATGTTTTAAAGGGTGTCTTTCAATGCATTTTTTAAAGGACTGATTTTTCACTGGCAGCCATGAAAAATTCTTTAATATTGTCCTATTCTCTTTAAGGATAGCCCAGGACAATTGTTTCAGCTGGTTTTAGTTAAATAAATATATGTGTGTGAGCATCCTGGTCTTTGTCATGGCTATGCTGTCATAGGGAATAAATTGATGGTCCAGATCCCTAAGAGGTAACAGTCTAAATGAGAAGACTAAAGAGAGACGGACATAGGTAAGCAAACATGTTAAGTACATTAGAACAACAAAATTACTTCAGGTAGACAGTTATGACTCTACTAAACCAAAATGCATTTAAGAAATCAGTATGTGCTTTATTGACATTGAAGTTTTTGATGCTATGTCATTAGCTGTACTGGCCACCATTAAAATGTCTGCAGTTCTTTTTTGTCACCTAATGTTGCCATGAAGGATAAACTAATTCATGGAAACAGCTTTAGAAATGCTTTGTGGCAGAACACAGCTGCATTGTTAAGGAGAATGTGATGAGCAGGATTGAACTATGTCCTCTACTGCAGGCCTGGGGTGGGTTGTTTGCCAGGGAAACTGAAGTTTCTTGAAGCGTGCTTAAGAAAGGACAAGAAAAGAACTGTTGAAATATTGAATAAAATATTTCAGCAGAGCTCCTTGAATTCAGCCAGTAAACTCTGCTGAATTACTTGTCTAAAAATATAATCTTTTGCATTAAAATTCTGTAACGCTCAATTGTGTGTTCTGGTCCATGTGTTTGCAAGTAGCAGACAATGAGAGCTGAGCAATTTCACCTAAGCAGGAGGACTGCTGGCTAGAACGATTAGCCACTAGAGTTTCTTAACAGATGCCGGGATTGTGTCTTACAGACACTACCCATAAGGAAACAAAGAAAAGCCCCTTGGTAGCTTTCAGAGAACAGTGAGAGCATTAATTTTTGACTCTGATTAGTATATAATTGGGAGAGGGTTTTCAGCCAGGTGTCTGTACTGTTTAAAAGAAAGGTACAGGAGGAACGTATCTTCATCCTATGCCAGTTTTCAGACAGCTATAGCCAAACTTGTGGAACAGGAAGAGGGAAATAGCAGTAACACTGGCTAACAGGATTCTGAAGGGACCTGCTCATGAACACAGAAATGAAGAGAGCAGAAACAGTTCCCCATTTTCCAAGTTTTAGAGTTTGAGTAAGATTATCTTAGTAGACCTCTCTAGTGGTTTTCTTACACTGTGTACCACCTGAACTTAGGCTATAACTTACGGCAGTGTCTAAGTATTCCCTCTTCTGGGCTAGGACCAGTGAACACTGTTTTAAGTAAAGTGATAAATTAAAAAATGCAGAGGATGCTGATTCTTGGATAAGCTGATTTCTAGCCATTTCATCTGGGTTATCTGCATAAACTTGTTAGTAATGTTTTATGCTTTAGAATACTTTCCCTTTTTCATATACACGAGCTCATTAATGGATGTTATCTACTTCCAGTGGAGGCCTGGAATCACCGTTAATATAACGGCCTCCAGGGAGCAACTAGAGACGCTGCACAGTTAGTCTTGTGTAACAGAAGGAGAAATGTTAAATGTGAAGCTAAACCCTTGTGGACAGTCTAGTGGCATGGATGTATTTCACCTCTACCCACTGCATTAGGGCCTTACAGGATGGCTGCTTGTGGTGAGAAGAAGAATACCTCTGGGATCTGCAACCCTGCACAGTCAGGTATGACTGTAGCGTCAAGCTAGGATCCCTTGTACCTGTGGCTGTTTTCACTGACGTGGTTTTATTGGTCTTTACCTTTGAGAAGAAATCAATGGCTGCATTTTTTTTTCCCTGAACAATATTTATTTTTAGCAGTTTTAAACCAAAGCCCATGGAAGGTAATTAACATTGATTTCAGTGAATTTGGAGCTGGGGACAACTGTCTGTGTATCCCAACAACAGAAGAAGGGGCACATGTTGTCTTTTGCTGCTTCTGTGCTGAGGTGGAAATCTTGTAGGTATTTTTCAGACATAGGCAGGACAAAGCATGGCAGGAGGAGAGGCTTAGTTATAGCTATAACTACTTAAGTTTAATCCATTGCAGCTTAAGTATTAGAGCCCATCCTTGGTTCACAATATCATCCAACAGTTGTTAAACTTTCATTGTATTCAGAATGACAAATTACTTAACCTGGATCATCTGACTTTGCCAACTATAGGACCCAAATCCTAGCTTCATGACTTTCCTTTGGAAGCCAAATCAGAGATGTAGTGCAGAGCTAACTGCCAGGATTAGCTCATACACAAGGGTCCTTGTGTTCTCCTCCTGTGTCCACACAACAGTGTGGTGATGGCTGGGCTTATGTATCCACCAAGGCTTGGCATTGGAGCAAGCTGCAATTAGGGCAGCATATTCACTGTCAAAACAGATGTCCCTGTCTCATCTGCAAGGATTTGGTCTACAGGCCAGAGCCAACCCATAGGCCTGCAGCTGGCCTTTCTGATTCAGACCATCCAAAAAGCCCCAGTTAAATAAATAATTGCTATACAGTGAATTAAAAGCTCTGACTTACTGTTACTTAAAGACATTCACTTCCAGGCTCAAATGACATTTAAGAATATAATACGGAAAGAGAAATCTATTTCTGACACAAAGACCAGGAAAATGCATGAGGACTTTTAATGAATGAAAAGATATAAAAAGGTCCCTTCTGACCAGAAGGTAAAAATAAAGTAGTGGGAAACAAACCTTTTTTTCCTTAAACGCCTGCAATTTCTAACCTGCTGAGAAGAAGGAAATGCTCTAAATTCTTCCCTGGTTAAAGTGTTGCAGCAGAAGAGGAAGATCCTGACCAAAGGGACACAGAGGGTCCTGCATTTGACATTTATGAGTGGGAGGCAAAGTTACCAGATGTTCATAAAAATGTAGTTTCCAAATTGAGTTCCGTGAAGCCAAATAACTCATTTCAGTTGGTTTTCTGTTTCCCCTGTTGACTGAGGTCTACCAAGAGGATTATCCCATACTTCAGGGGGCTGGTGTTCAGCAGCTAAGAGGATTTTTCCTTCTCTGACTGCAGTTAATCCTCCAGCTTTTATGTGACAAAGTACAGGAGATCACAAGCTGCAGATGGATGTATCTCCACAGAAGACCTATGTACAATCCCATGTCAGCCCAATGCAGTATAAACCCAATGCAATATGTGGTCAGACCTCACTTGGAGAAAATCAGCTCAGTTATCAAATCAAGCCAGTACTATATTTTTTTGGCTTTTCCCTGTTATCAAGAGTGATGCATCTGTAGGGGTTGTGCTTCACTCACTCTACCATCCTCAGTGTTTCCTCAGTATCCATATCTGCATATCCTCCCTGTCTGGTGAGCAGGTTGGAGACACCAGTAGTCCTCAGGCTCTGTGTGAGTAACAAAGACACTCTGAATTTCTAGATCCCACTCCATAGACCTGGCTCCTGAATGTCAAGCTTTGTAGCACATCATTTTAGGCTCCTAAATTTCTTTTCAAATCCGACCTTAAGCATCTCTGATATCTAAACAGTGGTCTGTTATTATATCTATATACGTCTACATCTATCCAGAGGGACCTTGA
>NW_009935771.1:0-5184 GCF_000696875.1 Nestor notabilis | reverse complement strand
GCCAGCTTCAGTGTGCACTTCCAGCCCAGAAGGCCAACCGTACCCTGGGCTGCATCAGAGAAAGTGTGACCAGCAGATCAAAGGAGGTGATCCTGCCCCTCTACTCTGCCCTCATGAGACCTCACTTGGAGTATTGTGTCCAGTTCTGGTGTCCTCACCATAAAAAGGACATGGAGTTGTTGGAGCAAGTCCAGAGGAGGGCCATGAGGATGATCAGGGAGCTGGAGTGCCCCCTGTATGAAGACAGGCTGAGAAAGTTGGTGCTCTTCAGCCTGGAGAAGACTGCATGGAGACCTCATAGGAGCCTTCCAATATCTGAAGGGGGCCTACAAGGATGCTGGGGAGGGACTCTTTGTTAGGGACTGTAGTGGTAGGACAAGGGGGAATGGCTTTAAACTTAAACAGAGGAAGTTTAGATTAGATATAAGGAAGAAGTTCTTCCCAGTGAGGGTGGTGAGGCACTGGAATGGGTTGCCCAAGGAAGTTGTGAATGCTCCAACCCTGGCAGTTTTCAAGGCCAGGTTGGACAGAGCTTTGGGCAACATAGTTTAGTGTGAAGTGTCCCTGCTCATGGCAGGGGGGTTGGAACTAGATCCAACTTGGTCCTTTCCAACCCAAACCATTCTATTATTCTATGTGGTGAGCAAGTCCACAAAACTTTGTAGGTGCATATATAGAGTACATGGTGCAATACTTTAGGCCCATCTAGCCTTTCTTTTCTGCAGCCAGGAGGAGGAAAGAGAGTTCATGTGAATATATGTATGTAAACTTGCAGCAAGATGCATCACACACATTAGTCCCAGCTCTGTAGGATGGAATTCCATATCTACAAACATAATTTTTCACTTCAGTTTCCTCATCCATATCCTCCTCTTCCTTCTCCTGCAGTTGATCACTCCTTTCTTTCTTCTCATTCTTTTCATTCAGCCAGTGGTTCCTCAACTTTCTTCAGTTTCGTGGCTCCCCTTCATTTTCTGCTAAGTACGTTCTGCAGTGTGGGGGATATCTCATTTTCTGGGATCATATCTATCCTGCAAAATTTCTTTCGTTTAATCCTAAAAGTATCAGTTATTTTTTGTGTTACAGTTCTTTCCCTTTTTATTCCTCCCCCCTCCTCTTTAATAAGCACTTACCATCTTCCTTTGGAAAGTATTTTATGTTGCCTATACAGTCTTCCTTGTCTGACTACAGCACTCCTCTGTTCTTCCTCTTTAGGAAGCTGACCATGCTGCCATACTGAGATCTTTAACAAGGTGAATGTGGGGGTTTTGGTTTGTTTTGTTTTTTTTTTTTTTTTTTTTTTTTTTTTTTGTCTTGGTTTGGGTTTGGGTTTTTTTTTCAGAAACAGAGGGGAAAACAAAAAAAAAATCAACTAAGAAATCCAGATGCTGATGGCATGTCACACATCACCTGGAAAAACAAAAACAGCAGGATACGGCTAATACAGGTTGACCAAGTCTGAGGGAGTATTGTCAAGTCCTGTTGCTCTAGTCAACAGCTTGTTGCATCCAGACAGCCTATATAGTTGGCACTTGAACATGAGCCAGCCTCTGCTGCTGCCCCTTGACAGCATATTTGTCTGAGGACCCAGTCAATTTTTAATTCAGTCAAGCAAAAGTGTAAGCCAATAAGTAGTCATTCTGGACAACTGAGAGATTTGGGCTTGAGCATGAAATTCAAAGTGAGCTACCATGACAGCAGAAGACACCTGATGAGGGACATTTCTTAAGGGACAAATGTGTCGCATTTCTCTTCAGTTAATCTTGATGGGAGTGGTGGTGTAACAAGCCCAACTGAAAATGGTAAGACTACTACTCTTTTTTTCCTCAAAAATACTAGAAAATACTTCAAAAATCAAGACAATATAAGTGAAAGATAGAATGATTAATCTTAATATCACTTTTCAATCAGAAGATTGTGTACTTTCCAAATATTATGACATGGCAACCTTCATTTTTATATAAAAGCAAATACATCTGTTAAGCAATGCATAAGTCGGAAATTCAGAAAGATAATGAAAATGAAAATGATCGAACATAAAAATAAAAGGTTAAAAAAAAGAGGAATCACTTATTAATATTTTAATTGTCCACCTTAATGTTCTTATTTTCTTATTATCAATGTAGAATTTTGTCTCTGAACACTTCTAATTTTAAAATGCTTTTATTGAGTAACTACACTAATTTTTGTCATCCATGAGTAGATAAGGAAGAAAAATTATTAATTCTATATTAAAAGCTATAAAGCAGTGTTCCTATTTTTCACTTCTACAACTTAGTCTATGTAACATACAACTGTATAATCTGTCTACAAGTGGATTGGTGGTTTGTTAATGATCCTCAGTTGATACATATGAATGCAGTACTTCTAAAAGACAACATTTACTCCTATCTTCTGACTCAGATTTCTGTCTTTCCTTTCACTGATTTTTACAGAACATAAAAAGAATGACCTTTGTCATTCTCAATACTCCTAGCTTTTATCTAAACAGCCAAGTGCTTTGTTCATCTTTTCTGCTTCCATTATACCTGGTAATCTGATTTTAAAAAATACAGCATGTTTTAATTAAAGAACTGTTTGCATTTATGCAAGGGAAGGTAATAATATCTGTATTACAGTAGAAGCTTGTTAATTTGCATTAATGATAGGGAGAGCTATGGTGAATTAAAGAATTTTGAAAATTAGCATCAAAGTGAATAAATAATGAAAACTAGAAGGCAGTTAATCCACAAATGTTTCACTAATTTATTTTAATAGTTGTAGTTTGGCTATAATTATATGTGATTATTCTTTAGTTAAGTGCTAAAAACAATTTCTGCCCTGAGAAGTTTACAAGCTAGAGGGCACCTACATTAAAAAAGGGACCGTGCTGGGAAACACACAGGTGAGCATGACCCGTCGTTCTTCCTCATGATCATCCACATTTCTTTGCTGGGATATTCCAACAGTAAGTATGATAGTGTTTATATGCATCCTGGAACAAAACCTATAAAAATGAAAGGATTTTATTATGACAGCTACTTGTAATTTTCTGTATTCAGTCTTTAAAGAGTAGACTGGAAAAAGATGAAGGAAGTTTTGAGCTGCTCATACAATGAACAAGTAAGTGGAATGCAGATTAGTGATTTTTTGATGTATGATACCATCAAAGTGAAACATCAAGGAATAATTTCCCCCGTTAGCTCAAACTGCAGGGAAATTTAGATAGGATTTGAACAGGATTTGGTAGTACATGAATTCACCCTTAAATATTTTTGTAAATAAGGCCTGAGATCTTGAAAGACTAACATTTTGTGGTTTGACTAACAAAGGTGATACTTCATGCTACCTTTTAAACACAATAATCACAGAAAGGGGAAAGTGACAGGATTGATTTCATTGTCATCAGAATGTAAAAATTATGGCAGTAACTATGACAAATTCCCTCTTACTGCTTCAGTTATATTGGCAATGGACACTCAGTCAAGAGCTTGCTTGTATCTGCCCCAGAAATGACAAATATCTTTTTTAGTTTTCTGTACAATGTGTCTAACCTAGAAGTTTTTTCACTTCTGGTGAAAATTCTGACCCAGCTATTGTGCTGGCTACATGGTATTGACCACACCGGCATACAAAGAGCTTTGTAAGGAGTCCTACCTTGCTTTCAACTTGCCAAGTGCTCAAGCTACCACTGTTCTGCAACTACTAACTGTTTCAGTTAGCTGCCTTCTGCCTGATTGTGGATTCTCAGGGCATAGTTTAGTTGAAAAGAAGCATGGAGGATGTGAGGAAGGTAGAGGTATATCTTTAAGCGCATCCCTATTCTGCTAAATAATCTAGTTCTGGATTCCTTCCCAGGCCTAGTCTTCTGGTCATCTACTTTGCATACATGTTAGATAAGACTCAGACTCTTGCACTCAGGCTCTCCAAAACTGCCTATGCACTTCTGAGAATAAAACTCATGGAAGAGTTCAAAGGATAGTTCACTTGGGAGTTCTTCTTCCATAGGTAGGATGGACAAGACCACTGGCAACATGCTTTCTGTCAAAACAGATCTTACCCAATTACTTCACAGCTATGAAGTATTGGTAACCTCTATAATTGATGTGGGGGTTTTCTGTGCATTTGTTTCAGAAAAACATGGGCACCATGAAAGTTCTCAAGGTGCTTGAAGTCTGCATTATCTCAATACTAGCCGCTATTTCAGCTATCTTTGTCATACTTTAATAAACATTGAAGTACAAACTTTCACTACAGTGGTGTTAGGTACTTCACTGGTTGCCACCATACTGGTTACTCATGTAGCTATGGAAATCCACCTTGTCAACTTTTTAGTAACATATTATCCATTTAATTTGGATTTGGGCTTGTCTGGCCTAGTTTGGGAGGGAAATGAACTATTCTATTGATTCTATGGGCATGTACTTCCACATGTACAGGTTCTGTTGATGTAACTGGCTTTCATTTGCTTGGAATGGGGATGGAGTCCTTCTTCATTGCCATAACCACAATGCACCAGAATTTCTGGTTGGTGAATGAGGAACCTGTGAGACTGTGTGTGCTACACAGAATGATTCAGGGTGCTTCCAGTATAATGCATGAACCAGATCAAGCAAGTAACACACAAAAGTCCTCAAGGACAATATAAAAAATCCAGTGTCACGTGCAAGTAACTGTAATGTGTATTTGGTTGCAAGAGTATGGGTAGGTAGTATAGCTGGCTTTGCAGTATGCTGGATTATGTGTAAAAGTCTGCAGCAGCTGGGGAGGAAAAGTGCCTGTGAAGGAACAGTGCCTGAACTAATATTGGACTTACCTGAAAAAGGATCAGTGTGAACAGCACAGATCATGGAAATTGGATAGTATGAAAGTGAGTGCTTGGAAAGAGTTTTTTGAAGGAATAATCAGAAAATGAAAACACCTGTAATGCAGGAACAGGAATCATATACACAAGGAGATGTTCAGGCTCCACGTGGAGAGGTATGAAGGGCAGAGCATGATAAAATTTATTCCAGGTGGGTTCACTTCACTAAGTAAGATTGCTTACTAGAGCAATCTCTCTAGTAAGCTGTTCATTTCACAAAAGATTTCAAGAATCTTAGTCTCCTCTTGAACCAAACAGCAGTCAGAAAATAGAGCAGATGCAGCAAAAAATGGAGGTTCATTTGATACGGATCATAGAATCATAGTATCATAGAATAGTTA
>NW_009935770.1:0-1007 GCF_000696875.1 Nestor notabilis | reverse complement strand
TGCAGCCCACTTACTCCATGTAGCATCGATCTTATGATATGTAGAGGAGACCCTGCCTTTGAACATCCAGCCCAGCACAGGCAACCGGGGTGCCAGGAGAAGCTGTGCTTCAGTGCCAATCACTTCTGAAGCAGCTCGAACCCCTTCATAGGCTGCCAGTATCTCCTTTTCAGTGGGAGTGTAGCTGGCCTTGGATCCTCTGTGTCCCCGACTCCAAAAGTTGAGGGGTCGACCTCAAGTCTCCTCTGGAGCTTTCTGCCAGAGGCTCCAGGTAGGACCATTCTCCCCAGACAACCACTCACCACCCACTGACCGATACACAGCCTGACCAGAGCATGAGACCCGAGCATCAGCATTGTTCCCAGGCTGAAAGTCAAAACCACAGCACTGCACCAGCTACTAAGAAGGAGTAAAAATGACTGCACAGATTCATGCAAATATTTAGGTTGGAAAAGACTTTTAAGATCATCAGGTCCAACCATTAATGCAGCACTGCCAAATCCACCACTAAACCATGTCCCTAAGCACCACATCTACACATCTTTTAAATACCTCCAGGGATGTTGACTCAATCACTTCCCTGGGCATCCTGTACCAATGCTTGACAACCCTTTTCATGAAGAATCTTTTCCTAATATCCAGTATAACCCTTCCTGGCACAACTTGAGGCCATTTCTTCTCTTACTGCCTGTTACTTGAGACAAGAGATCGACATCCACCTCAGATCAGCCTCCTTTCAGGTACTTGTAGAGAGCGGTAAGGTCTTTTCTCAGCCTCTTTTTCTCCAGGCTAAACAATTCCAGTTTCCTCAGCTGCTTCTCACAGGACTTGTTCTCCACCCTTCACGAGCCTCATTATCCTTCTTTGGAAACACTCTAGCACCTCCATGTCTTTCTTGTAATGAGGGACCCAAGACTGAACACAGTATTCAAGGTTTGGCCTCATCACTGCCGAGTACAGGGGGATGATCACTTCTCTAGTCCTTCTGGCCACACTATTTCTGATAC
>NW_009935769.1:0-3727 GCF_000696875.1 Nestor notabilis | reverse complement strand
GGGACACCACTCGCTAGTGCTTTCCAACTGGGCATTGAGCTGTTGGCCACAACTGTGGTGGCCATGTTCGTGCGGCCATCCAGCCAGTTCCTATCCACTGAGTGTTCCATCTATCTAATTAATGTCTCTCCAAGTTAGATACAATGATGTCGTGTGGGAAATCCATGTCCCAAAATTTCTGTTTCAGTTTAACTTTGGCAGATTTTAACTTTTCCAGTTTTCCTTCCAGCCATCAGTCTGAAGACTGTTGCTGGAAAGTGAGATTCCCCAGTTTCCCATTTTCTCTGCATGCGTCTGGGAAAAATCACTGTCTTTACATCAGCGGTGCTGTGGTATTTGGAAGTGGAAACAATACCACATACTTATTTCACACTTGCTAGATCTTAAACAAGGTTTGCAAATGAGTCTGTGTTTCATCAGAGGTTTTAATTGAAAGATCAGAAAGAGTTATTTTGTCAGTGGATCAGAGAGTTTCTCTGCAAGATATATTATTCATTCATTGGCTTAAGATAAAACAGTCATAAGTACTACCTGGGCTGCAAAAGCAATCAATTGCTGTGTGAGTTCTGAGTTCAGCCTCATTGAGGCTTATCCTCAAGGATTTTACTGACTTTTATGATTAGTCAAGTATTATTCATGCCATAGGAAAAGACTGACAAAATCTGTATCTTGCAAGCCAGGAGGCAGAAAGACAAAAATTAATTGTGGGACAGATGTTTCCTGTTACAGGATGACTAACATTGTAAATGTCATAAATGTAATTTCACATCAGTAAGGATTCTGTGCCTATGTTTTTTTTTTTTTTTTTAAATTTTATTGTGAAGTTGGAAATAACGAAGAGGACAAGAAAGTATTAGATTTGTTTTTTAGACTCTCTATATATTATTTTAAATTTGATTTATGTCTGATGGATTTGCAGTTAGAATAGACATACAGGTTAATGCTTATGAGTAGTATGCAGTGCTGACTCTTCCTCTTTTTGTTGGCCTCCAAAATTCAGGAACAGGTTTCCACATCTTCTATAACATCAGTGCTGTCTCTTGCTTTCCTTGCAGAAGTTTAAGTCAAGAAAAATGGTTTTAAAGTTCTAACTGTATGAAAAAAGACACGCTCACAGGTAAATATATTACCATTTGCATGTTAGAAAGAACTGAAGAAAGTCCTTTTTGTGGAGAACACGAAAGAAATTATGTAGCTACACTTTGAAGAGTACAAATGAACATATAAAAAATAGTAATACCAAAAATTAATTGAATTCTGTATACAAACCTTTCAAACTTAGTTTTGTCCCCTAAATTATCTGTAGCGAGGGATATGTAATTTATTGTAGAGACACTATCGAAATTGTATGAAATTAAGCCTTGTTTAAGACTAGACTGTACCTTTTTTGCTAGGTCATTGTAATACCTAGCACAAGCACAACAGACTGCTCAGCAGTCTGCTGTTGGCACCACTGCAGGCCCTACTTTCTCCAGCCCTAGTTAACAATTTTGTCTTTTGAACAGAGTGGTACAGCATCAACAGGATAAACTGAAAGCACTTTGCAGATAATCTCTTGGCATAGTTGTTATGTAGCTAGATTAATTGTCATGAATCATAAATTTAAAACTTGGTTGCCTACATATCAAAGGTTACTGTCTTAAGCATTGCTCCCCTTCTTTACCCAAAAAAGATTCCAGACCTAAATCCTGTTATTTTCCCCTCCAAGCAACACCAGGAACTAAGCATCTGCCTCAGGCTTTCCTGATTCTTTGGCAATTTCTTGCTGCTGTGCTACCCATAGCTGACAGTTTGGGCACCGAGAGCATAGGACAGTTGTTTTCAATTCCTCCTGTTGGCGCCATAGACTACATCTATACTCATAAACTGAACATTCCCTGCACCATTCTGAGCACTGAGACCAGCTGGAACAGAGCATTCCACATCCATGTTATTGCAGTCTTCACCCCCTCCAACAAGGGTGACATCATTCAAACTGCCTAATAGTTGGCCTGCTATAACTCCCAACTGTGCATGGCAATTATTTGGGAGAGTCATATTTGACCCAGGGCCAGAAATGAACCAGAGAGTTTTTAACAAATGATTATGTTCCAATGACTAGAAATGTTCCCTGCATGATTCTAACATGCAGTTATATCATTCTTTATGAGAAATAAATGCAAATTGCAAGGAAAGTCTTTCTTACCCCTATGTAAGTATGCTCAAATTTACTAGAGATTAGACTGTAAATATGGTGTTCCCAAAATCCAATGAGTTTGGTCATGAAATTTCTACTAAAACAAATCTGGCAAAGCAACAAGCAATTGAAAACAAGGTCCTATATGTGTATTCAAACTAGTATTCAATTAAGAGACATGCTTCAGTTGTACATTTGCATGTATAAAACACAGTTTTCCTGAAAGGCTCCATATTCAAGTCTACCAGCAAAATTTGCACTTGCATTTTTGCACCCGCAATTTATAGCATGAATGCATATCTGGATGTTTGTGACTGTGATGAGTTCATTGTTTGTGAAAATTATGTCATTGAGACTTACAAGTACTAAATTTTGGTGTATTTCAATCCTCTCAAGATTGAGAGTTTCTGTGATTCATTAGTTTCAGCCAGCAGTGCAATTTCACAGCTTGTGCACAAAAATGGAAAATATTAATTAGCAATTTTCTCATTGTTTGTTTAAGAAAAAGCATTACAGACTACTTGAAGTCTGCTCCCACGTTTCCCTGTATTTACTCCAATGTGCAGAGGAAAATTGCTGTTAGTGTTAGAAAGTATTGAAAAGATTAAATATAGATATCTAGCCTTGGGGAGTGTAAATTAGCATGTTTTTAATTGATTGCAATATTCAGGGAAACATTCCTCAAGGAAAATTAATTTTAGAGCAGCATATTTTGACAAGCACATGTGCCAATTTAAAAATCTGTGATCAACTTAAAATAGGTTTTAAAGACAACAAAGGCCTGTTTCTAATATTGTAAGGAACTAACACTGTCTTAAAAGCATGTTTTATTTAGAATTGATTCACACAGTATAAAGAAATCTCAAAACCTTTCAACTCTTTTTTTTTTTTTTATATAATTCTGAGGGGCATATCTTAATCTCAGTTACACTGTTGTGAATTACTTTGAAGATAGCAGAGTTACCCCTAATATATACCAGTGTAATTGAGAACAGAATTAAGCATAGAAAGCCCTGGTCTGAAAGAAAAAGCCAATTGGCTTAAAACTGGGAACACTAAGGGATTTCTTGTTAGGCAGGCTAATCAATGACACCTGAAGCACTGAGCAGAATTTTTAAATTTTCATTAGTATTACCTACCTTTTTCTTTCTCTCTCTCTTTTTTATTTCAGAAGTTTCTTCTCTAACTAACAAAAGTGGATTTCCATCCATCTTTGCATGCTTAAATTAATCACACACAGCAGATAGAGATGGGATGGTATGAACAAGCCAACTGTTACTTGGCAAAGATGTTAACTGAGTTTGTTCTTATTTAATAAAAAGGACACAACAATTCCCTAGAATTTATTCATTAACACAGAGGAGTAGTTGTCATCTTGTATTTCTGAAAGAGTAAGGGCTTAAAAATAGGTGGAGTGGTGCATCTACTAGAGCATCAGGAACTTTTCTGCAGTCTGGAGTTAGATATGCATGCTTCTGCAAATGCTATGTTGCTTGCGATTTCATGCTAACTAAATTCTCATAGAATCATAGAATCATGGAATGGTTAGGG
>NW_009935768.1:41846-43311 GCF_000696875.1 Nestor notabilis | reverse complement strand
TTGCCGGCTGGGCTTGAACCACGACATCTACATATGCCAGAACTTTGACAATGTTTTCTGTACATAAGTGTTTAGACCCCAGATATAGGGGTTCAGGCAGGAAAGCAAGGGTGACAAAGAGGGGCCATGTTGATCTGTTGAGCTGGTATTTCAGAGCCATGTCAAATATTCCTCAGCCACTCTGCTCAGTGCAACAAAGATACAATATGAATTGCTGTGGGAGGAGCGCAGAGCATGGCACACTATAATCCAGCTGCGCATAAGGTCTGGAGGAGGAAGTCAGGGCAGAACATGCAGTTTTCCTAAGAGCACCCAGAAGTTTAATTTCTTGACTCCCTGTTCGCCCTTGCTCTCCAGCCATGGCCTATTCAGTGGGTAACACTTGGGAACGGAAAGAAATGTCCCAGCTTCCAAGCCTGCTTCCTCAGAGAGATGGGACACATGGACTCCTTATAGTTCCATGAAACAGCAGCCTAGTGATGAGGACATAGGTCCTCTACAGAAGAACTGGAGGAAGTGGGGAGGAAGCTGATGTTCCCAGCCACCCATTACAGATTAAAAAGGAGACAGGACAGAAAGTATCTGTCTGTATCTAACACAGACTAACAGCATGGCAGAGGTAAGGGTAGGAAGTCATCCATGCCTCATTTCTCCCACCTGTAAATTATTCCTCCCCCTTCATCTCCACAGGTGTATCATTATGATTGCTCAATTAATTAGCAGTTTAAAAGAGCTCTGAGACATTCAGATGGAAGAGTTTTTTGGGTTTTTTTTGATTTCTGCTTCTCCAAGGTTGGATGCATAAACACTGAACTTTGCAAGTCTTCTGCTGCTGATGAAGAATTACCTTCAGTTTATGGATGGGAAAGTTAAACCATGGAAAAGTTAAAGCACACATTTTGAGAAACAGCCTCAAGTTCCACGATCTCCCTTTCTGAGTGCCCAGCTATATACAAATACACCTCGACTTTCACTCCCAATCCTGAATGTGAACAGCCACAAGTGAAGGCATTCGCCCACTGAAGATTGTATGCTCAGGATCCCAAATCAAGTATCTCAAAGCTAAAACCCACTCTAGAAAACCTAAACAGAAACTTACCCAAGAAAACCTGACTGAATGCGGCAAACTCAAGTGCTCTGTCTACCACATCAGCCAGAGCACACTTGTGTTCGGCTACAGTTTCAGAAAAGCTTCATGCCATTGGGGAACTAGATCAGGTGATGGGACTTTTGGAGGCATCTATCACATGGCTCTCCAGCACAGCGAGCTGTAAATTAAAGTATTACCAGAGTGAGAGTTTCCCTGACCAAAACAATTTAAACTCGCACATAAAAATAGAATGCTGAAAGGAAATCTGCACTGTTATTATGTTTAACAGAAACCCCAAGTTCCTGTCAAAAACAAGAGAATAGACAATCTTCAGACAGTTTTAATGACAAGATCTTTTGAAATAGCCATCTGTCA
>NW_009935768.1:16581-41815 GCF_000696875.1 Nestor notabilis | reverse complement strand
ATGCTTGTTGTTCAGCCCTTTCTGAAAAATCTGGCCCCTCTTTGGGAACATGCTGCTTTTGAAACTCCTCTCTCAGGCCCCTCCTAGGAACAACTTCTGCTCTTTTTGTGTCTATCAGAACTGTCCTCACTGCGGTGGAACCTGCCAGTGAAGCACATAGATGGGCTTGAACTGCAAAACAGGAAAATGGCTCTGAGCTAGCTCTAAATCCAAGGACAAGGGGGTAGGTTAAGTCCAGAACTAATTGTACTTCCAGTTAATGTTGTTTATAAAAAGCATTGCAAACATATTTTAGCAAGTTTCCAAATGTGTATATCTCATAAAAATTGCTCACTGAATACTCCTTTGCCCTTAGAAAGATTTTGCCTTTCTCTGATTTTTCCGGTCCTTTCTCTTCTCTCTCTCACTTGTTCACACCTTGTCCCAGGTAAAGAAGAGGTAACAAAGGACCCCAGTCACCTAGCAATGGAATGAACTGTTCCTTTGCTCATGAAAGATTGTTAGTAGTGGGACTCCAATTTGGAAGGGAAAAAGAGCTTCCAAGTAGGCCTCTCTAGGGCTTAATAAAATCTGCTATACAAACAGAAAAATTCAGCAGCAGGTGAATCATCTCATGTGCTGGAATCATGCAAACAGAGATGGTATGATGCACAGCACTACATTAAAACAGAAGTATTATCTTACTGTAAATACCTACACATGGAGCCTGCAATAATTCCCCTGCACAGAGGAGACATTTTAAACCAATGATCTGATGACAGCCCAGCAAAGTAGAGCACTAACCTGGACATTTGTCCTTTCTTCTGCTACTGGTGTATTAGAAGGACAAGTTTCTGGTCTCCATTAACAAATACAAAGCTTTTGTGGATCTCTGCAATAGAGACAAACCCATTTCAACGGAACCTCCATTCAAGACCTCCAAAAAAATCAATGAGATATGGAAGAACACTTTTTATTTCTGATGTGGGCCAAGAAGCTTTGAAGTTACACCTCCAGATAAAAGAGAAACACAATCCCTCCTGCTGCAAGGGAAACCTCAGTAAAATTCTGGCTACATGAAAATCAACAGCAAAATTCCCACCAGTCCCACTGTGGACAAGGCGTCAGACCATGAATCTATTCTGTAGAGGGTTCCTACCAAATGTTTGAATTTTTTTTTTTTTCCAAAAGAAAACAAAAAAGTCAATTGTTTTATTGTATTTTTTTCAAAAAGCCATAACCAAACATTTCAATTTAGATTGGGGTCAATCCCAGTTGAAAAATTTCCAATCCCCACATATGTCTTCATGAAGCAGTGGAACTGTATTGGCTGACATGTTCTGATATTAAACTGAACTAACACACAAAAGCTTAATAATGCCAGGCAATATGTTTTGAACTTTCCATCCCCACAAAATGAAAGAATTTCAGCATATCAAGGTTCTTCAGCATCGCCCCTCCCGAATTTGGATAGAAATACATATGATAATGCAATTTTCAGAGTTGCTTTTTTTAAAAACTACAATTTGCCTCAACAATGTCTACCACCTGGCACAACCGTACCAAAGCTAAGAAGTTACTCTGGAATCATAAGGAATAATTCAGAACAGAATTTGGCCTGAAGAACTCCATGTCCCAAAGATCCCAACAAAACCTTCCTCTTGGCTCTACTCATTCCTTTTGAGGAAGAACCCAGCGGAAGAGAGGCAGTCAGTGTGACTGCCAGTTTTGCAGAGTCCACGAAGCTCCTTGGAGACATGACCCCAGTTCTCTGGCTCTTGGATTTCCAACAGAAGCCTCTATTGAAAATGAGTGTCTCCAGGGCCCCAAGATCTTCACTGTTAACCTTTCCGAGTCACTAAAGAAATTCAGCCCATAATACAAAAAATACAGCAAACTTCCTTTTGCTGCAGTGTAGAAGTCTCAGAAGCTACTGAAATATTATAAACAAATGGCCAAGACCTTGTTCGGCAAGGCTGAAGCCCCAGGAATGGAAAAGAACTTCAACACTTGCTTAAATTTAAGCACAAGCTGAAATGCATGGCTGAATAGGAATGGCCTGAGGAATTATGCAAATGCTTAGATGAATCCAAGTCCAAATATGAATTACTTTAGAAGATAGAGAAGCAAGCAGTGCTATTTAATAATTTTTATCTCCTTACCAAGAATGCGTAAGTTCTTACAGCTAATACTACAGCATCTTCTGCTACTGCCAGAAGCCAAATGACGTATTCTTTAGCAGTCAAGCTCTACTCATTTTCAAACTGAAGATTAGTCCATTTATGCTGAACAGTGGCACAGAATGACAATTTCATAATACACAGACTGAGTGCTATTCCACTCACATGTTACATTACCTTGCCCTTGCTTCCACTGTGCTTTCATTTGCAATCGACTATCATTGGCAATTCATTAGATACCGCCACGGAGTGACCAACTGGATTTGACCTTGAATAGGAACTCAAAAAACCACGGAGATATAACTTACTCATATTAACAGCCTTCATTAAAGTTACGTGAGCTGGCCACTTCCTCAAAATGCCGAATAAAATGAACCTTCAGCAATAGCACTGAAAAGGGCAGCCAGCACCTCCCAGCAGACTATTGGCACCATCCACAAGTGATCCCATAATCATGAAAGGTGATTGTGAAAATGCTTCTACACATGAGTAGTCCTTACTGCTGCAAATACTCTCATAGGCGTAAGCATTTTCAGGGTCAGATCCCTCAGCCATACTGCTAACAGGCAATGCAGTAAGTCAAACACAGATTCGAGTTTGCCCTCCTTGAAGAAATATCAATGAATCCATAATATAATCTCTGAGAATGTCATATAGAAAACTAATGCTTTACTATAGGATATAATGGCCCCTCCACAAACTAAACAAAGTCCTTATTTTACGGTGATCTGAGCAGAAATACTTAGGAGAAAGTGGACAGCAATTAATAAATTATGCTACCAGAAAGAGGATTGTTGGTAATTACAGTACAATTGCCACAGGAAGATACACAAAAGAGCTCACTGAGAAAACATCCCAATTTAGACTGTACATCTCCAGGGACCGCTTGCTAACAAAATACAGAATATTCTATTTCTAGGTCACTGATTACAATCTGGCCTCAAAGGAGAAAATGACTGAAAGTTAATGCCAGCTGATAGTGGTGTGAAAGCACTAGGGTGGATCTTAGCCTGCTTTCTAGAAGGTTGGAGGACAACCCAAGTATTTGTTATTTGTGAAAGTATAAAGCTAAACATCTAAACATTCAGGCTGAGACTCAGTGATACAGTAAATCCAGCTGCAGGACTCCCAGGACAAGGAGCTAATGTGACATACATAATTCTGCTGATTCCAGCTTCTCTGAAACCTTTTGACAAGTTAACTGTGTACAAACAGGTGCTAGAGCAGATCATCTATCGTTATGCTTCTTACAGCTGGAAGAAAAATCCAGGTTGCATGTGACAACCAGCTCAATACAAATATAGGTATGTGCTCTTAGCTCGTTAAGGTCTGGTACCAAGAGTCACCAAAGCATGGCCTCAAAGCTGCATCCTTCAGTAACAGCAGGTGCAGGCTGTGTAGGAGCAGGCACATCAGAACTATATTGTTTTATTGCTGCTGGTCACTCTCTGGACTGGAGACAAATGAAGGTGCTGTCTACACCTCCATATGTCCTATGAAAGGGTGGAGGGTGCCAGATGGTTAGCAAGTCACCCAGGACACATAAAGGCACACAGGCATTAAGTAGCATAAATAGCAAGGCATTAAGTGACACCATCCCTGGTGGCACCACATCCCTGTTCATCAGTGCTCCATTCATTTAGACACTTTAAAGAGACCAGGGATATAGGAGATTAGGGAGATGTGCTGCTGCCTTTGATAAGCCTGAAAATAGGAGCAATGTTTGTGTTAATCCTGTAGCAGTAATACAGAAAAGGCACGATTAACTGCAGTTGCGGAAACAGTCTAGTGCAATCTATTTTCCCCGTGAATTCCTCCATGGAAAAATGGGTCACAGGGCGCACCTGCAAACTGCATCCAAATATTTGCATCTGCACGATGTCCACAGCCTGTGCTCCAACAGATGGTTGGCCAAAGGACTTTTTCCTCCTTTTATTTTATTTCGTTGTTTTTTTCCCTGTGACCACACAGGAGCAGAGCAAGCCCTCCTGCCAACAGCATAGCGAATGCAGTGCATTCAGCAATGAAAGGGTGACCTTGATTAGTGTCTAATGAGTAGAAACCAGTTGCTTTTCAGCACATGATGAAGTAGAAAAGTTCTGCTATGGTCTGCCAGAGTTTTTGATGCTGCCCTGAGGACTGCTGTTGGAGATGCTGTCCATGCAGTCTCTGCTTCAGGCACCATCTTATCCTTGATCCCTCCACAAGCATGGTACCTCCCACTTCGCTGCTGGATCACTCTTTCACATAAATAAAACTATGTATTGCTCTTTACATAACATGCTATTCTGTAACCAGCAGCACAAGTATCAGGGCAGCTCCACCTGATTTATACCTCCAGATAGAAAATGCAGACAGCTTTGGTTTAGATTCCTTACATTCTTTCTTATTTCCCTTAAAAATTATTATATTCTTCAAGTAGCATTTGACCCTCATTGCTGATAGCTATTGAAAAGAAAGAGCAGCCCTATAAGTAAGTAAAGAAGAAATTCTGAATCTACTGATATCGAAGGAAAATCTCCTTGGTGAGTGTTCCCCTTAGAACTCTACACCTTTGGGAAAGAGGCCGAAAGACGTTGTATTAGCTGGAGTGAAGGTTTGTAAGATTGCAGCTTGGAAAGGCAATACTATCATAAAGGTGCTACTGAGAATAAAGAGGGGTTAAACATGGTCATTGAGTGCATCCATAAAGATTTAGGACAAAGAAACACAAACAGTATTGGCATCGCTTGCTGGTAATAATAATTAAATCAGGCTGATGATGGAGAAGGGAAAAAAATGGTACCTCTTCTCTACTACTTAACAAGAAACAGTGCTACTAAGAAGGCTACAAGCAGGGACACTCTGTGTCCCTGTACACACAGACACTTTTCACTAGAAATGCAGAGAAAACCACCCATTCAGGCCACAGACACTACTCATTAGCAGAGGCCACAGAGAAACAGAAACCATGAACTGGAGGTAGCAGTACAGAAACAGAATAAGCCAAGGAGTTTCCATATCATTTAAAAACCCAGGACATTTCCAGGGCAAAACTTTCCAGGGGGCATGGGAAGGGGTAACATCTGTGGTTTGAAAGGGAGAAAATTCACAGCTTATGAAAAGGAGGGTGGAGTCACTGATGTGGAAGCCAAATGCAAACAGGGCTTGCAGGGGGGAGGGGTGTTGCAAATGGGAGGAAAGATCTTGTGCTCTTCAGAGGTTTCTAAACCCATAAAGCTACAGCCTGCACTTCCTTAAGGTACTCCATGTTAAGACTGAGCTCCCTCTCTTCCTTTTCAGATTTTAACCAGAGAGGAAAATGTTAAGCTGTTAGAATTAATAAAGAAGGAAAAAAGGAAGTTTAAATGCTTTTAATTTTAAAAAGAAGAAACTTCTTTATAGCTGCATAATCGGTTAAAACTTGCCTGTGGTGTTATGTCCATGTGCTAGGTGTCCATCGGGATCCATTTGCATCTGCATAATCATCTATTTTAATTACATGATGCCATAGGGTATATGATACTGTATGGACAAGTAAAAAGACAAGATGAAGGTGGGGCAGAAAATAGAGCTACCACATTTCCATCAGCCAGAATGACTGTTGCATTCAGTCATGTGCATGGGATGGAGGATGAACAGTCATGTGAAATAAGTTACTTCAGTCCTTCAAGTCCCCAAAATAAATTCCTTCAGTCACTTGTGAGGCAGATTCTCTCTCTTCTGTCCCACGTCTCAAATTCAGTATAATTTCCTGCTCCAGATGTGGCAATTCTCTTCAAGCTAGGGATCTATCTTCTTGTCTTGGTTCAAGCCCAGCCAGCAACCCGGAATCATGCAGCTGCTCGCTCACTCCCCTCCCCCCCGCCTCCTTCCTTCCCTCACTCCCGGAGGGATGGGAAGGAGAATCAGAATAATGTAACTCCCACGAGTTGAGATAACAGCTCTCCAGTAACTAAGGTATAATACAAACCACTACTGCTACCAATAATAATGATAAGAGGAATAACAAGGGGAGAGGACACAACCGCTCACCACCCGCCGACCGATACCCAGCCCGACCCAAGCAGCGATCTGGGCCTTCCGGTTAACCCCCCCCGTTTATATACTGGGCATGATGTGCTGTGGTATGGAATAGCCCTTTGGCCAGTTTGGGTCAGGTGTCCTGCCTCTGCTTCCTCCCGGCTTCCCCTCCTCCCTGGCAGAGCATGAGACTGAGAAAGTCCTTGGTCGGAGTAAACATTACTGAGCAACAACTAAAAACATCAGTGTTATCAGTGTTGTTCCCAGACTGAAAGTCAAAAACACAGCACTGCCCCAGCTACTAAGAAGGAGAAAAAAAATGACTGCTGTAGCGGAACCCAGGACACTTCTCCAGACTATGACCCCAAGCGTCTGCCATTTGAGAAGCCCCCACCTCACAGAAACCCCCTCCTATCCCAACCCAGGATCCTGCCATTTGAGAAGCCCCCTGTTATCATTTATACATAAATAAACAATGACATCTGTGCACCTCTACAGAGACCAGCAAAGACCATGGTACGTATGCTGGCAACATACATACATTAGCTATTTTACAGTGATCATTCTTAGCTGCTCTGGCCCCCATAAGCTTAGGCAGATTTTGTAATGATGGATTCTTAGGTCCCTTTCTGGAGGTGAATGCCAGCAAATGACACCTCCAATGGAGTCATGGGGTCCAGTGGTGAAGGTGTCCCACCTGAGACTCCTAGGGGCACCAGGAGGTGAAACATCTACCTGAAAAACAGAGCAAGGCACGGAGAGGAGTTTGCAAAAGTGAAAATAACTCTAGCAGAAAGAAAGACAGCAAGTGACACAAGTAGGCTAAAACAGCTGCCAAGAAGCTCTTCTTTCCAAGGTTTGGTTCTAACTGTCAGCACATCACATCCTACCATTATAAGTCAGTTCGACAATATCTGAATTTGCAACTTCAGAGGTTTTGTTACACCTTGAGACAGACTTGGCTGGAAAGAAATTTTCAAACCTGAAACTGCAAGGGCTCAAAGGTAGGTACAGACTGAGACTGTCTACTGAGCTGTGACTTCTAAGCACACTTGAACTTTGTTGTAACTGTAAAACAAAAGATGCACAATGCAGAACTAAGCAGTTTGAAAAAAATACGTTGTGGGTCAATTACAATTTTGTAAAGAATGAATTAATGCTACCAAGGGGAAAGATGATCCTAAAAAAGGGTAAAATATATTAAATTGGGAAAACAGTGCTAACATTCTCCATAAAGAAAATACTCTGCAACTACCAAGAGGCAAGATATGGGTAAGCAGTTTTCAAGAGGAAAGCCCCTCTATCTCATTAAACAGCTGCTTCGCTCCAGCTTTTTTTCCCTGTTCAACTGCTCACCTTTAATCTGCAATACTCAGCTACACTGCACACACCAAGAATGCAAAGCTGACAAGCACAGGCCCTCTTTTATCAGCTTAGGAGAAAAGCAAGAGATTGAAAGGACGGATTGTCTGCGATTTTTCATTGCAGACTGGTAGATACCTACTGCCTGTTGCAGAAAGGCTAAAGATTTGGAAAACCTGAAGATTCATTTATCTTTAAAGATTTGGAGGAATACTAGCAGAAAATGACAAGTGAACTTCTACATAGGAAGGAAAGAAGCGCCACTGTGTTCACATCACTGGGCCATGAGATAGCACAGGGCTGTTGCTGCTGTGTGGCAGGAGTTGGAGGCAGTGTAGTGATGCCATTGTTCCCCCTTGCAGAGGACAGAGCACTCACAGTGCTGGCTGGCGATAAGGGGAAGATACAAATCAATGAATCCTGTCTCCCCACAGGGATGCTGAAAAAGGGTATCTGCAGGTGTAAAGTCTGCAGTAATACACCACCAGGGGAAGTTTCCTGCTAATCTCAGTGACTGCCGTGTGGTCTGTAGAAAGAGGATTTCAGTTTTTTCTGGAGGACAGCAGGGAAATCCAGAAAAACAGCTAAGCCAGTGTGGCAGGCTTACGCCTGCAAGAGTAGCACAGAGACTCCCAGAAACTCTCTTTTCCTTGCTGTTTGAATAAAGATCCTGAGTACAGAAAAGACAGCTTGGTTAGGGCCTTCCTTATCCTCCCCTCCCTGCTGTGATCACAGGGAGCTCCCACTCCAGCCCTCTGATGTGTTGGCAGCCTCTATAATTTAGAGTAGCTGTGATTTATGGCTTGGACAGAGTCCATACTTAGTGAGTACAAAGGTAAGGCTGGCCTGACCAGCACAGCTGTGTTGTTGCTGGCCCTTTGTATTGATCAAATGTGTGATAGAAGTGAAGGATTAAATTGCATTTGCTGTCTGTAAAGATCAGCTAAGAGATAGAGGGCTGTGGCAGAGGAAGGTATTTAATTATCCCTCACATTCATCACCAGCAGCTAGAAGTGTGATGATGACACTCTATATTGAGGGGGAACTGCTCTTGGCCACATCCCTCTGCACCTCCTTTCTCAGTGAAGAGGGAAACATTAAAAAAAAAAAAAAAAAAAAAAAAAAAAGGAAGTTTTCTGAATTCTTTATCCCACATTAATCACATACCACATCCATCCTTCTCCTCATCTAGTCTCTAGGGGAATGGCATAGGCACTGGAACAAGAGAAATGAAGGGAAGTTTACAGTTGCCTAAATGTAAGAGAGAGAGGTGTTTGTGGCACGCAGCATGCTGCAGCTCCCACTATAAATTCATGGGCAGATTTCCCACAAGTAATAGAGAGCCGAATCCAAACATACTACTCAGTGAAAGGCTTGAGCAACCTTTAATCAGACTTCTAATTGGTCTTTCCCTCTGTTTCAACATTTGTCATTTGATGAAACCAACATCAGTTCCCAAATGAGCTTTTTTTAAGTAATGTTCAGGACATAATCAGGTCTCTTTGAAAAGGAATCATTCTAAATTAATCATAAATGTTTGAGACTATTGTCTGCCAAATTTAGCAAATCGTTTTAGTGGGGACCTGTATTTAGCAAATTACCACCTTCAAGACTCCTATAATGCTTGTGGGGAATGCATTATGCTCAGTCTGCTTAGACCTTACTCTGCTAATGAGGGCATGCCCCATCTTTTCCAAAACACCACTTCTAAGACAATGGTCCAATTTTTACATTACAGCCTTGACTGCCTTGTACTGACTGAGTAGCTGTCATTTAGATTCCTCCTATCAACTCCAAATTTCCTTTCATCTAAGGTCTGTGTTATGTGATGGCAGCCCAGAGCAGTGACCTATGACTATGCTTGACTTCTTATCTCATGACATGTGGACTAACTTACAAATGCAGGCAATTAGTCAAAGATGTTTCATGACAAATTAGACTAATGGAATTGTAATGGTTAAATTAACATCTTGCGGTCAGTTTTGAGGTCCCTTGTTAAGGGTGATAGTTAAAATGCAAGCTGTCAGACTCTGGGAAGTATCTTGTTTCTTTTAATAAAGTGCTTCTTTTGCATGTGAAAAGCCAAGGACATAACTGCTGAGATAGGGCCTCATCCAAGGGGAACAATCTGGTTGGCAGTTTCTGGATAAGGCAGTCTCCCAGTCCTGCCCCTAAACTTTGTCCTGTAGGCAAGATACACAATGCAGCAGAGCAGTAAGCATAAAGAAGGATCGAAGTGCACAGCTTTGCACTGCTATGAACACTAATCTCTCACTCTCCCCTTGCACCTTCCAACTGAACATTTCATCTGACATCTTTCTTCAGGGAGGAAGTTAATTTTGCAAAATCAAACAGTCCAACATAAATTAAACAGATAAATAATGTCCTGTTATCTGCATCCTTCCTTCAGAAGGAGCCTGCAAGGCTCTCCCTGTAGGCTCCTCTAACAATAGAGCTACTTGTTAACTCACACACAATGCTAAGGACAAATGGGAAAGGATGAGACACCAAAATGGAAAACATCATTCTGCAATTCTGCCAGTCCCTGGTGGTGTGGCTATGTCTTCAGCACTGCATGCAATTCTGGTCATGTCATCTCAAAAAGGTATGGTAGAGTGAAGGGAAGCAGGAAGAACATCAGAAGTACTAAATGGCTTCTATAACTAAAAAGACTTCATAGGCAAGGACTCGCTTGCTTAACAGACAGCTGAACTGAATGTGATGGAGGTATTTATCATGGAGTGCAATGGAGAAGGCAAACAGCAAAGAATTACTCTTTACTCCTTATAACAAAGAAGTACTTTTTACATAGTAGGTAGTTGAATGTTGAGTTCACTGATGCAGAGTCCAAAGGAGTAAGCAGATTCAAAAAACCTAGATCATTTCATGGGAACCCAGCAGCAGTCACTATATGCAGCAGTTCAGATACAGCCTGGAGTTCAGGAAGTGGCTCCACAGAGAGCTCCAGAAGGTGGGAAAAGATACCAGAAAAAGGACTTTTGTCTCAGTGCCCCCTTTTATGCTCTTTTCATATGCTTTCAGTACTGCACTCTCTAAGACAGGACACCAGGGTGGATAGGGCTTTGTTCTGCCTCAACAAAGCCACTATCATCACCTGATCTTGGGTGTCTCCTTATTGCAGACAACTAATTAGTCACAGGTCAGGTTAAGTCCACTTCCCTTCAAAGCAGCCCTGACCTCCGATGGCCATCTAAAGGAACAGCTTGGTTTTCAGAGAGCGGTCTCCTGCCCCAGGTTCCAGTGGTGATGAGAGGCAGGGGTACGCCATGTAAGTACATGCACATAAGCACATGACTGGGAATGAGATGAGGTCCCTAACCACACAGCCTCCATTTTTAACTCCAAGCACATGCTTTGATCTTTCCTTTTCCAACATAAACACAGAGCAGAGTACACATTTAGACAGACATTCCCTGCTGAAACATGCTGCACTACTCCCTGCCCAGGGAAGAGAACAAGACAGTGAATGACACAAGACAGCTGTTCACTCTATTGCTGAATCCACACTCTGGATATAGTGGCAAAAAGCACAGTGCAAGGACCCTTATAGAACAGAAACTGTAATGTGAATATCATTCCAGAGCCAGTGCAGGCAGCTCTGGCTGGCACAGCACCCTCCACTGCTGTTTACTTCTTGCAATTGGGATCAGTCTATTGAATTCACCTTAAAAAAAACCCCAACATTGTGAAAGAATTGAGCGTGCTATGATTTGGTACCATCTGCTTGGTCTTCTGCGTTTTAGTGTGCTCCCCAGTCCCACAATGATAGTTTGCTGTACGAGATGAAGGGCAGTCCAGCCGTGGTACACTCTCTTCCTGACTTGTGGCACTACCCATGTATGCCCTTGCACCTGGCTCTGTCTCGGGTCAGCCCTGTAACAGTCCTTTCTCATGGTTATATCTCCCTCCTGGGGAATCTGTATACCCCAGGAAAGCCATTCTCCTTTTGATACATCACAGGACAGCAGAGCATGCACCTTTCCCTGCATTTCATGAGTCCTAGCGGCTGAGGGAAAAGAAGGCAGTGGGGTCCCAAGGGCAGTGCATTGCCAGCCCGAAGTGCAGATGAAACAAATCAACTCCAGTTCCACTTGGGAGCCATGGTGCTGGAGCTCCTGCTATGGCAGCTTACACAGTCAGCTCTGGAGCTCCCAGAGTATCAGCCAAAATGGTGCTGCCATTGCTTCTTTTCTTTGCCACACTCTGGAGGACACAACTCAGAGGGAAGATTGAAGGCACTCAGCCAGTACCCAGCAGGGACAGACAGGGATGGGTAGGTTCCTTCCACTTTCAGCCAGCATACACACTTGCAGGGTAACAAGCCAGACCTTTGTGTATAAAAGAAAGATTTAAATTATCAGATGAACATCAAAGGACAATAATTATTGTTTACTACACGTTCTAAATTTTTTTCTTTGGGATAAAACCTGCAGGAATGGAGAATTGAGGTATTTAATATGTATGTAAGACTGCAGTTTTAAGATGACAGGAGGAATAAACCAAGACAAACAAACATCTTGCAGTGCCTTGATGTTCTGTATCTTTCATTTCCCTAATTCCTGGCATGTGTCATTCATACCTTTTTCATATCTGCATCAGGACAAAGTGACAGACACAAATGCAACAATTTTCCTCCACGGACAAATCCAGGATTTAAAAGCCCATTAACAGAATCATGAAGAATTCATTACATTGTGCGTCCTTGTAAATGTGCATGCACATTTTTTGTTTATCAGTTCATATATGTGAAATAGAAACAAGTAGTGAACATAAAAACATAAAATGAGAACCTGATGTTATTACTACGCTACAGTTCTTGTTCTTTATGTGAGAGCTTTTAGCATTAATAGCTAGAGGAGTTTACACACAAGTCATTCTGAGTTTAAGGAGTACTAATTTAAGTTCTGCTGGTTTCAATTACAGAGATTGGAATATTTGGAACTTGAGCATAAGACAGAAAGAAGTGTATAATGATTTATCTTTAACATAAGAAAGAGAAAATACTTCCCATTAGTGGAATAGTAGCAGCTGTTAACTCTGTACAGCATATATGTATTAGTTTGAAATGCCTGTAGGTAGGGATGATATTTCAGCCACAAGTATCCTCCTAAGACATTGACCTACTTAGGCTGTATTTTTCAACATGTTTGTAAAGTTAATGCTTGACAATTTTTTGTGTTAGTGTTGTTATACAGGAGTGATATAAGTATGATGTTATCAAATTATTATGTATGGCACATAACCATATATATAATATATGGATATAATTAAAAAATAATTTGAAAAATGGATACTATACCTACTCTAATATCTATCCTTAATCTTGCCTTAAGACACCCAGAAAGCAAGGCTATTCAAGAGTTTGCCTGTGTTAGAATACTTAATACCAGTAATAAACGATAATAAACACTGAACTTGTTTGCTTCCATGGCACAAAGATACAGATATTGTCCAAAATAATTTTGATATTTCCACATAGGACACAGCTAATTAGAATCACAATCACAAAATATGCTGTTTGGAGGGGACTTCTTGAGATCCCTGGTCCAACTTCCCATTCAAAGCAGGAACACTACTGCCAACACCAGATTGGGTCAACCATGGCTTGGTCTGACAGCAGCTTAAAAATATGCAAAGACAGATATTTCACAGACACTTTAGGCGACATATTCCAGTGCTACACCACCCTCCTGATGAAGAAATTAAGCATGACAAAGTTACTGAGAGTCTCTTTTAAAATACTAATGAAGGTCAACTAAAGTTTGGTCTTATGAAAGAGACTGTCCCTCAATAAAAGTCTCGTCTCACTGTTAATTCTCAGAGATAGAGTAAAACCCAATTAAATAATAGTATTTAACTGGCCTATCTCTATTTTACCCAATAACATGCAATATTTTTATCTCTCACCAGTGAATATATTCTCAAAGTCACCTTCTGGCGGTATGAAAATGTTCTTAGTTGTATCTGATGGAAGGAGAACCAAGGTGAACAGACACTGTATTCATTTACACAGGACAACCAAAACAAAGCCAGGAACTGAACCCAGATTTTCTATGTACTGCTTAGCTGAGTTACCCACAAGATCACTTTGTTGTTGTTTAGTCTTCCTTTACCACAAGCTACTGTAAAGATAAGTTACAAAAGGTTGAAACAACCCTCTGAGGGCAGCTTCAGTGATGACAACATTTGCCAGGATCTGAAATTTGGACTTTCTCGACTTTACTACCTAAGAGTCACACTTCATTATCACTGCAAGTATGGAGCTCTCCAGGATCTCAGTTTGCCACTCTTTGGCTTCGTCTTCACTGAGATGAATCCTGCAGTTCCTCCTGGAGAATGTAAAATGTAGTCACTGACTGACACACACACTGACTTTAGATTTCAATAAGATTTCAAAGATGCCATTGGAGCCTTGAGGAAGGGTACAGTCTTTAAGGAAACACCTAGAAATGACAAGTGGGAATGAAAATGCAGCAGCAGGCGTGAGAAAAGCAGGGTTCAGTGAAAATATTTACACTCCTAAAATGAATTATTTGGAATGTCATTGAGCATCTTACCTGAAGAGCAAGGGAATGGCCAGCTCTCTGCTCACTTCCTATTGTTCAATTTTATATGATTGTTGTGCCGCGGCACCAGCTCATGTAACAGTAGGAATTGACTTTGTGGAAACAGGATTTACTTCTGAGAATGGGACCACTCAAGCCCCTGCTGAGGTGCTATTCTGTACCTGCAAACCTTCTTTGCATTCATCTTGAGAGTGATAGTTGAAAGATGCTGGATCTCATTACTATCTCTAAACACGCAGTCCCCTGTTAGCCAAGATCATGCAGTGCCCCTTTTACTGCAGCAATGTAAACATTTACCAGGAGGAGACAGGGAAATATGATCTGACACAAGATTAAGCTGTATGGGTTTTCCACAGGAAGACAAGTTCTTCAGCTGTCAGATAGAAGCCACAAGGTGATGGCTATTGTTTCTTAAAGAGTAATTACTTCTGATTGCTTCCGAGTACACTAATTTGTCTTGATACAGAATGACAGCATAACCCAGAGCAGTGGATAACTGCATTACTTTACCTGTGTACAGGTTTTCGGGGCCTGGCAAGTATACCCACACTGGTTTGAGCAGCACTTCTCACCACTTCTGAGCTAATTCCGGGTCCTCCATCATCCGTCAGCATGTTACAGCCATGCGCCCCAGTCAGTAAAATCCCCAGCTGAGGAAAATGTCAGCTTCTTATGCTCCCTAAGTGTCCAAAGCACAGGGAAGCAGAGAAGAGAGGCCTATGACTTGTGCAGAGAGATTTTTGAGAAGTTATGTCCATGTGTACGGAAACTTCGAGTGTCATCAAACCAAATTCTAATTACAGTCAATACAAGCACTTCTCCAGTGTACAGCATCCATGGTACAGCACTCCAAAACCACACAGTATTTCAGAATGACTTCAGTTATTTACTTGGAAAATTTTGCTAGAGCAAAGAACGTTGTCTCATGAAAGCATAAAAGGAATCTCACGTATAAGTTTTAGCAAGAATCTATTTATCTAATTCTGCCTACAACTAGAACATGAAGTTTTATTTTCCACTGGACATTAATTCAGGGAATTTTCTGAATTAAAAAAGAAAAAAAAAATCTATATGTGGCCAACTCTTAAAATAGCCTATAGAAAAGAAAATTAGAGAGAAGAGTTAAAAATAAATGCATGTTTCTTCTGGAAAACATTATTGCCAGGTTTCAGTTAGACATTGTGAAATAAGAAGAACATAATAAATGTATCTCCTCGTTTGTGTGGGTTTCATTGTAAAAGAACTGATAAATAGGCCAAGACAAAAAGAAAAAACCCAAGTGGATGCTAGGGTTTGGAAGTCTTGTTTTGTATTATAGAAGTAATACAGTAATAAATCAGCATTAATATAAACACATTTACTTATTCTCTCCAAGGGAGTTAATTGTTTCATGTTATCAATAAATATGTAACATTATTGATGGCATTTTCTTTTCTTAAATCAGCCCTGAAGTCATTCTATCGATTTCAGCTGAGTTCCCAAAGAACAGGTTAGACCCACTACGTCTATTTAAACATACAACACTGGAAAGCACCTTTCCATAAGATCTGTGACACTAGGTGCCATCATTCAGTGTTTCCAAATACAGTTCTACCATAAAAGTTATTTACTGGCTTCTTACACTGCAGTTTATCACAACCTTCATTATTCCCTATAGGAGTTGCACTAAATCACCCAGCTGACAGCTCAAGTGATCCAGTTCCCTGACTACTGGTGCTTCTGAAATAATCAAGGTCCAAACTGCCTTCTATAAAGCTTCCATTTAATCAGTGCTGACATGCACCTTAGATTGCACTTCAGAAGGAGTGCCTCCAGGGGTTTGTGGCTTATCACCAAGAAGACAGACCATTATTCTGCTGGCAGGTCACAGTGATGAACCTAGCCATTCACATGAAAATGTGAAGGGACTTACTTTAAGCAAGGGACTTTACCTACCAAATCTGACTGTACCTTTATAATTGTAAGTATATAGGGGGTGGTAAATGGTGTTATTTAGTTCTACTACAAGGGATTATTGTAAGAGTGAACAAGAAGAGCAGAAGTCTCTTTGCAGGGCGAGGCAGGTGGCAGACAGACTAGATACTGCATCTGAGCCCTTGCCTGCACATAATGTGTCTGGTCATATGACTGGCTTGGTCAAAGGCTGGCTTTTTTCTTCTTCTGACACAAGCATTGTCAGCAGAAACTAGTTTTCTTCCAGACACAGTTTATGCAGTATGGGAAACTAGTTTGAAGTATATTGGCAAAAGATTACTATTATTCTGCCAATATAAGCCATGTCTCCACCAGGGAGCTCTGCCCCTGGTGCGCAACCAGTCAAGAAGCCCTGTGGATAGACTGACATATATACAAAGAAAGTGCCTTGCTTTCAGTGGCGCTAGCAAGGATTTATCCTGATAAAACTGTGAAATAGATACTGGCCCTCTGTTCATTCTTTGGCACACAGAACAGTATTCCGAAGAACCACAAAAGTCAGTGCTATAATAGTGAGCCATAAAAAGAGACAGAAGATACAAACACATCTGTCCTATGTCCCATAAAAATTAACAACATTGCACTAAAGAAATAATTTCTAAAAGTTTCAGGCAAAAAATATATTATTTGAATAATTTTTAATTTAAAAAAGTGAAATTTTCACACTGAAGACAAAACTTTGAGCAAAATGATTTTGTCAGGAATCCAATTTTCCACTGAAAAGCATGATAGACTATCCCTTATAATAAATAATGACAGTCACCACTGCCAGTATGCTGTAGATGAAGCAATGAAGCAAGAAAATAGCATGTTCACTAACAGAACAAAAAGAATAGGCTGTATTGCCCTGGACACCATGCTAATAACAGTTTTTGATCTCGCTATAGCAGTGTTTCCTGCTAGAGAGCTACAGCTGACATGGAGCACTGCAGGCTGCTTTTCAACACCTTCACACTTGCTGCACATTAAAAAAAAACTGTCGAGAGGAAAACCGTCGAGAGGAAAACCACCACATACTGTAGAAGGATGAATTTTAATTCCAGTTTTATGAATTTGCATCAGAAAACAGTGGAGGACTGATGGAAGGAGACTTATCGGTTTCAGGAGTTATTGTCAGATAAGGTGGAGCAGGAAAAGTCACTCCTTATGCTGAGGACTGCTGTTTGCAGCAGAGAAAAGCAGCAAAAACAAATACATAAATCAAGATATATCAGTCTTCGGGATATAGAAGCATACTTGCAGCAAGACACAGAGGATTTGGAGCAGAAGATGGGGCAGAAGAAGGAAATGCTTTTTCAGCATGCATTTTCTGGTTTTGTTGAGGTACCAGCCAAATGGTATTGACTGCAGGGCTCAAAAGTCCTAAGATGCATTGCAAAGAAAAACTGATCAGCTTACAGGACTCTGAGTAATGTGTCCATAGGGGTAAAAAAATAGAGGCAGGAAATATAGTATTTCGTTGGTGGTTTGGTGGGGTTTTTTTGTTTGGTTTTCTTTTTGTTTGGTTTTTTTTTTTTGTTTTGTTTTGTTTTTTTTTTTTTTGTTTAGTTTTTTTGGAGGGGGAGGTGTTGTAGATTAGCATATTTCTGTGCTACTAAGTAAAAAGCAATTATGCTTTAAAATCCTGTGCAAAGGTGGTGCATCCTGTGTAAGTGCCTATTCTTGCATGCATATGCTGAAAATTCTGAGTATCCACGTGTCGGAGTCTGGGAAAATCTGTACTCAAGTGTGAATAGAGAGACCTCATACCAGGGCTGTGCACAGACTCTTCAGAGCACACACTTAACACCCACGGTGGCTAAAAAGTCAAGCCTCTGCCAGAGCAGCCTAGGAGAGGTTTGAAGCCAGTGCTTTGTGGGTGTGACAGAAGCCTTTCAATATTTTAAGTGCACGAACATTTTAAGCAGGCTTGACATATAACAAAGCCTTCCAGATTACGCACCAGCAAGACTGCATGAGGATTCAGCAAGTACCATACAGCCGTGAATAAATATGGCTGATGCTAGTGTGGTGGCTTAACTCATCGTATGGACATGAATGACACAGATCACATGGTAGCTGATGGGGTTTTCTCTCTGATTCGAAGACTGTAGTGGGAAGTGCTTGACACAACTGTTGGCTCATTTCCAGGCTTTGCCCATTTTCTATGACATAACTGCTTGCTTTGTTGCTTCCTACAAAATTTAGGTTTACACAGTCTTGTAACCCGTTTTACCTGCTGACAGCAGCAATAAACTGGTGACTGTCTCTTCAGAGTATCCTGGAGTCCAATCTAGCTCTATCTGAAAACAATGGGTACACCTCCAGTGAAGCCACAGGGAGCTGGGATAAGCTGAAAGGGGAGGAAAGAGGTAGATCGCTTGGTGCATCTGCTTTTAAAAATGCCTTCTAATCAAGGGAGGAGGTGAAAAGCTGTTATCTCAGCTTTACAGATGGAAACTACTGTATTATTTGGTAACAGTCCTGCACTGCAGTGTCTAAAGGTAGGTCTCTGCAGCAAATAGGCTTCTACAGAAAGCCTATATACAATTAAAGACCTAAGCACTCAGAGGCACATACTCAGAAATGGCAAGCAGCCATAATTCCTCCTGAAACCAATGTGGTTTTATGGATGGAACTGAGGAAGCCCTCTTTCCACAAAAGAACTTGCTGACAATAAATCAGCAGCAAGTGTTGCAATTACTGCCCCACACAGTGTGATGCCTCGCTTGATGCTCCCTCCACAGCAAAGAAATTCTATTGATGGTATTTCTCACAGTGGCACTGGAAAAAAGCAAACAAAACCAACTTCACAGCAGTTTTGGCACAGGGAAAGATCCAGACAACTGCCAGTCTGCACTTCAATACAAAATCCTGACCAGGAGGAAAATGACTCATGCAAAGTCTGGAGCAAGACATGGTATAACGCTTTCATATGGCCCCAGACACAATTGTAATTCCTCCCATCAGCTCTTCCTGCTGACATCAGCTTTCACATTGGTTTGGCCTAATAATTAGAAAAGTTCTTAGAACTTAACCAGAAAATCATTGTTCCCATGGAAAACACCCCATTGCTCCTGTGATGGGAAATAGCTTTTTTCCTCTTTCCTTTTGAAAATTTTACTGCGGATCTGGCTAGGCCAGGCTCCAAGTTTAAGTTAGGTTTCAGTGTGCTTTTACAATGTTGGCTTCACATTGGCATCTCCCACTGCTTCTTGAAATCAGCCAGAGAAAATGAGCCTTTGTAGGGAGCAAGGAGAAATGTGTCAGAAAAACAGATGAGCAGCCTGGACTACATACTGGAACAAGAGCCGGAGGTGGAAAGGTTTCTTACACTGTCCTCCCTGCCCCATGTCCTGTCCCCTGGTTCCATCCTGCTGGGGAAGAGGAACCCTGGTGCTACAGCAAACCCATGCAAAGGTGGCAGTGGCCATGGAGACAGCCATGGAGAGAGGAAGCCAGATTGGACAGAGCCTTGAGTGACATAGTTTAGTGTGTCGTGTCCCTGCTCATGGCAGGGGAGTTGGAACTAGATGATCTTAAGGTCCTTTCCAACCCTAACTATTCCATGATTCTGTAAGAATGAGCAGTTTACTAATGTAACTTGAAAACAGTGTGAGCTGCTCTGGGGCTCACTCTGTGGCAAGCAGAGAAGAGATCAGAGGTAGGAGCAGCTAACAGATGTCTGGCAATACTGCTCCAAGGGAGCCTTGGTATGGTGGAGAGAAGGGAGGGAGACACATCCTTCAAGGAACAGAGTGGGTGGTCCCTATTTGCAGGAGGCTGCCAGGAGATATTCCTGCAATCCCAACTCATCCTTAGGGGAATTAACTGGGTTGGACTTCTCTGGGAAATCCCATCTCCCACCTTTCCCCTGCTATCTCCATTATTTCCTCTTAAAGACTTTGATCCTGAGAGGTGCTGTCACACTGCAACTGCTCAGACACCAAAACGGATACAGAGAAAGTAAGGGCTGGCACCTTGAGTGTATCTGGTGGAGAGGACATAGCTCCACCCAAGGCTACTGTGGTCAAACTATGCTTGCCTCAGGTAATGATGGGATTTGGTTGTGTGCCTTCATAGGCAGGATTTTAGTGTCAGAAGCTTGCATGAGCTTCCAGTGAGTAAGTTATGACAGTATCTGTCAGTCTGTCCCATTTTCTTTTGTGCGATGTTATAGGGATTTGGAGACTGGAGCTCCCAGCTTTAAGATGGTAATAACCCTTTTGCAGCTTAAAAAATACCAACACAGTAAACCCAGTAGAGGATACAGTTAAGCAGTAAAACAGCTTAAGCTCAGTATATTTAATTTGCTTTTTTCATCATACATCATATCATATTGGGAGAGCTGAAAGAATCTTATAATAATTTGAAGAGTGAGAGTTTTCTGGAAAAGTATGTGCTTGAAAATAGATTTTTGACTCCTGGGCTATAGCAGTATTACAAAACCACTCACATAGACCCTTTGCCATCACCGAGGAATAGTTGTTAATTTTCATTTTAAGGGCTCAATTTTAGATTCTTCTAGCCACATTAGCAGCACTCCCCTACCCTAGCTATTTCACTGTGCTACTCAGACCATATTACAGATTATATATACCATATATATGCACTACTGCACTACAAAGCCAGGGTAGTGTAAAGAGGAACATCAGCCAAACTGAGGAGCAACCCAGTTATGCACCACTTTAGCAGACACTTTCAGGCATAGTTACATACTCTGTTTTTATCAAGAGTGAAATGACCCCTGACTGTTTATTGCTACCTCTGGACAGTGGTTTGCTTCCAAAAGAGATGACCACTTGAGGAACTGCGCTCTGTTACTGTAGTGAGCCAGTGATGGGAACTCAAGCTGGCATTGCTGACAAATATTTTATACTGCACACCTATGGCCTTAGATCCACATGACATTGCACAACATGGGTTTATGTGCCTGTCTTCAGGAGGACAAAAGGTGTTCCTAACTTGTGTCAATGTTGGAAGGGAACTCTGCTGCTGCTCTCACTGACATGTAGAGTGTTCTATCAACCACTTGTCTTGCCTACGCTTAGTCTTAGCAACAATCCAGGCAGCATGTAACACCCACTTTTTTTTTTCATTCCGTACCATAATTAACATAACCCTATGACCAAAAATAAAGTCAGACTAGTGCCAGATAAGGAGCCAGGGCTGCTATTGCTTACTCCAGTGTTGCTCGTGTTGGTCTCTCTGAGAAGCCAATGTGAGTTTTAACTGAATACACGTAAGAGTGCACTCATGCTAACCTTACCTAGTAATACAAAGTCAAACTGAACTTCAGAGGCATCCAGACATCAGATTTTAGCCCTCCATGTGGACAGCTGAATAGTTTGCTGTATTGTTCCTAGGAATTGTGTGCTTTTTCTAATGAGGGCTGAGAGGGAGGATTCCTTGCTGGGCCACTTAACATAGTAACACTGCTGATAGTGAGTCATCAGAATAAACAACATTCTTCAAAATGAAGTGTAGTTTCCCATTATGAACACAAATTTGGGTTTTCATTTACTCCAGATATCAGAAAGAGGAAAAGAAAAAAAAGGTAATTCATATGAAGTGCACTAGTTGCCTGTAACTCCAAGCAGAGTTGGAGACCAAAGCACTAGTTAACTCTCATCGTCCCCTGCTGTGCAGATCATTGTGCCTTCATGCAGAAACTGAGGCAGAGATGGTTGATATGCTCAAGACTATGTAGTGGGCCAGCAGCTAAATCAGGAACAGAACCTAGGAGTCCCAACCCACAACCACTGGCGTCAGTGAGGATGAAGAGTTACTTTGGGATCTTTGGCAGATGTGCTCTCTGCAAATTCATAAGTGGTCACTGTCTCCAGCTACCTGCCACTACCCTGATCAGCAGGCAGGACACACAGGCTCTTAAGGGCTGATCTTTTAAGCATTCCCAATCCCTATCAATCAAAACAAGACAGGTTTACTTAAGATGGCTTAACTAATAGCTCTTTGCTAAACCAGAGGATTTTGTCAGAAGCAACTTACGGACCCCTTTCTGAACATCTCTGCAAACAATCTGAGGATGTGATAACATCTAGCAGGGAGACATGGAGAAACTACGGGGAGAGGAGGAAAGACTGGGAGACAATAACCTTTTTTTTTTTTTTTTGATACAATTGGATTCAGAGATGGACATCTGATCCTGCCTTAGCACAGTAGCTGACCTGAATCACCTGGCAAGAATGGTCCCACAGAGGAAAAGAAAGCTTTTTTGAGCACTTACCTAAGAATACCTCCTGTGGCCCACACACTGGGTCAAGATTTTGTCATACTAAACAGAAAACACAGTTAATTAAATCAGTTTGGTTTGGGTTGGTTTTTTTTTCAGGGTAGAAAAATACCCAGAGATGATGCCTCTTTAAGCTTCATTTTTAAGCTGAATTCAGACAAACCTCTCAGACACTAGAAGAAAAATGTCCACATAAATTTTCACCCAACCTTAAATTTCTGCATCACTTTAAGGAGATTGTGAGGGGAGAGGAGGGGCAGCCATGAGGGGAGATCATGGAGAGAGATCAGTTTGCCCTTAGTGACATGTTTTAGTGGTGGGCTTGGCAGGCCTGGGTAATGGTTGGACTCGATGGTCTTAAAGGTCTTTTCTGACATAGTTAATCTATGATTCTATCCTGTACATATCATATATTTTGAAACAAATGACACTGTCTTCCACTACAACAGCAGCAGTGATAAGCAGATGCAGACACAGTTCTAGCTTTGATTCTCACTGTGCCATGGAAAAGTATTGATCAATTAGTATCAATTAAAAAGAAAAAGTCCATGTAAACATTTCAGAAATTGTTGCTGTGCTTTCCTAACACTGGTGTTAGTCAAAAATAACTCAGAGGAAAACTGCATAATTGTGCATAGAATCAGGCCTTTTATCAGTATTCAAAAGGATGCTGTCCTGCTGAGTGGATCAGTGAGGCTTTATCCAAGGTCAGGAGTTTCAGTAAGTGTAACTGACCTGAGTCATGCTTTTAGATAAAGCTGGTTAACCAAGGTAAGGAATGACTCTATGAAGTCTCCAGAGGCTGGCCACATTGGCATGAAGCACAGAGATTATGAAGCCCAGCTGCTAAAGTGGTCCAATTTTGGGTTGCCCCTTGGATGACCACGAAGATTCACACTGTTTTTTCTGGGTTGACAGTGCTCATTTTCAGGGTTACTTCTGAAAGACTAGAAGGTGAAAGTGTCACACAAACACTGAAAAGATTTGGAGATGCAGTAATTAGAACTGTCTTTTCTCATGGCCAGGAGAGCAAAAGGTTGTAATGGCTTTGGTAGCACAACCCAGGGTAGTTCTGAGGTCCTGCTGTTTCTAGACACTCCATGAGACTCACTCTCTCAAAGGAGCCAGTAGACTGCGCTATTGTGTACTAAAGGGAGCCAATGTTTCACCTAATGGAGAACACAACTGTAGAAGCATGAAAGGCAGCACCTCCAGGTCCTTCTTGGGAGTTCAGTCATGGTGAGAACTTTGAGAGCCATGTTTATAGGATGAAGCGATTGATTGAGGGGTGAGTTGTCTGTACATCAGAGTTCATATAAGGACATCTAAAATCTCTAGTCTGCAGAAAATCTGCTGTCTTAGGGGACAGCTCCTAACTCTGCTGAATGTATTTCAATCACTGACTTCATCTCTCAACTGTGTTAGCCCGGTCCAGGGCCTAGTCCCTCAGGTTGCTACTCAATCAATACAGCTATTGATTTCATCAGGAGCACTGTTTGCATCAGATCAAATGCTAAGGAGTTCACAAGTTGCTAGGCTGATAAAGAGTTTCTCCATGAAAGAGTGATTCTCAGATATTAACTGTTAGTGAGCTAAGCAAAACAGAGATCTAGATGCATATGATATAAAAAAGTGATTTATTAGACATACATGCTGCAGCAACAGGCTGAAGGGGAAAACTCCAAGTGACATCCAAGTGACATAAGGAGGTGGTAATTAGGCAATAACTAGTGTAGTTTTGCTACCCTCTGCACACCTGCAGTTTGTCCATGCCCACCCATACTGGTTCAGAGCCTAATCTTACATTCTGTTCTGGCCTGAATCCTGCAAATCCTGGCACCCAGGTGCACTCTCATTGAGCACTATGAGACATCACAGCATGCATACAGCTAATGAAGCAGAAAATGTTTTCAGCAGCAGATCTTGAATTAGAAAGCATCCATTCCACCATCCTTTCAGTATGATGTATGCATTTAAAATAACCACTATTAGACTTATACAAGGAGAACTGAAAAGTCTGCCTCAGATTGTAGCTATGTATTTCTCAGACTAAAAATATGGCAGTGGGGAACTGATTCCTCATCTTAGATTTTGTATGGTCTCAATCTCATTTGTGTTGCAGTATTCATTTTTAACAAAATCTTAAAGGATAAGAGAGTCATTAGTAGACTGCCGTCAACCTTGACCAATTCCAATCTCAGTATAGGAAAAACACTGAAAAGCTATTTTTTTGTTTCAGGGATTTTTCTCTCTCCATAGACTCATAGAATAGCTAGGGTTGGAAAGGACCTTAAGATCATCGAGTTCCAACCCCCCTGCCATGAGCAGGGACACCACACACTAAACTGTGTCACCCAAGGCTCTGTCCAGCCTGGCCTTGAACACCTCCAGGGTTGGAGCATTCAAATCTTCCTTGGGCAACGCATGCCAGTGCCTCACCACCCTCACTGTGAAGAACTTCTTCCTTATATCTAACCTAAAGTTCCCCTGTTTAAGTTTAAAGCCATTAGCCCTTGTCCTACCATTAGAGTCCCTAAAGAAGAGTCCCTCCCCAGCATCCATCTTAGGCTTTAAATTCTTTGAGGTAGGGACCAGTCCTCTGAAGAGTTTGGAAAGTACATACTGATTTCAGACAGCAGTTGCAGTAAGTATCATTGACTCTGGGATATATCTGAACCTTGATTAATCTTTCCACTGAAATAATTTTTCCAAATTATTCATAAGACTTAAGTATATTGAATGCCAGCAATATTTAACTGATTTGAACTTCATAGTTACGTGTTTTTTTCTCCTTTTAAATGTATTTCATGCCTAATAAATGGTTCTGCAGGGTTTATAAAAACCAAGGACAACTCACATTTTCACAGGATAGAAGCCTTGATCTTCCACTGGTTTACACAGGTTTATGATTGACTATG
>NW_009935768.1:0-16549 GCF_000696875.1 Nestor notabilis | reverse complement strand
CCCCACACAAGCCAGTGGCAAAACTTTCACGAAGCTAAGACATCACCCATACCACACAGAGTATGTCTCTCTTTAATGTGAATGATCTTTTAGATAGTACTGCATGAAGCAGGAGAATGGAATATTAATAGTAAATATATATTGTTATTTAATAATAATACTAATAATATTTTGTAGCTTAATTGCAAAAATTTTTATAGCTTTGTTGCTTAATTCTGCAATTCAGCTACACCTCAGAGCACCTCCCGCTCACATTTCTGAATTAAGCTGCACAGCATGCTCACAAGAGATATTCGCTCTCCTTTTCAGGTGGAAAAACTGAAGCTACAGAGAGGTTAAGCAACTTGCCCAAGGCTACAAAGGATGTCTGGGATATGATCTTCAGACATGTTAAAATATTGCCAGTGGCTTAAGGTGTCTAATTTCTGAGAATTACAATTTTGGAGGGGCCCAAAAGACACTAACAGAAGTCAGACTGGGAGGGGGGAACATTCAAGAATGTATCTCTAAAGCATGAGGCAGAGAAGCATGGTGATTATAAATCCCTCAAATTGTGCAGACAACACTGAGTTTCAGAGTCAGTGGATACCTTCTGAAAACTCTGGTGAAAAATGAATAATCTGATGGAGTAAGAACAGCCTTTTGCATTATTTGTCATTCTAAAAATACCAAGCCTATACATCATGGGCACTGTGAATAAAGTTCCAGTGTAAGACAAAATTCCTGACAACATCTTGAAGAGACAGAGAGCCTCACATGCTTTATGTGATTGTCTCTTTCATGCATAAACCTGTTTAGCAAAACATGAGTTTCACTTTAGGCACAACTCCACCTACATCCAAAACCTTAATGTAAATGTGCTTACATATGTTCTTTTATTCTTTACTGAACTGGGGCTGATTTCAGCTCACAAGATATAGTCCCCACTGAAATCAGTTTATTTGTTGCATCCTGCAATAGAGAAAATGATGAGGACGAAGAGAGGCTCTTCTACAGGCTTTTATAGGATGAATTTTTATGAATTTATTGGGATGCTTAAACATGAGTTCAATATATTAAGAAACCCAATATATTCTTTCTTTGAATTAGTTCCTCTTCCTTTTGTAGAAAGGCATAACTGAAAAAGGCTCTCCAACATAAAAATAAGTAACTACCACCAGACTACCAAATCATATGAGATTCAGTGTAAATCCTTGAATGCTCAGTTATAGCTACATGCTGAATTTACACTCCCTCCCCTCCCCCATGTGAAGGCTTGCAGCCTGAGCCAGCAGTGTGCTGTATTCCACCCATAAATGGCTTTAAAAGCTCACATCTTGAACAGCACCTGGCAAGGAGCAGTGAGATAATGCAGTCTACAAAGTTTCAGCGCAATATCCTCCATGTGAAAAACTCAGAAACCCAGATAAACACCTCATTCTGCTTATGCTGATGTTTCCACACACAGCATTACATACTTTCTTGAGATGGCAGTTCCCAGTGAGCATAACAACATCCATGTCCATCCATGGTTTAAGTGTATCCAAGAGCACTGCAAGCTGAGAGCCTTCCTCAAAACAGCAGAATTCACCTTGTTCTGTTCCTCATTTCACAGGAATTCTTTTCTGCATTAACAAGACATTTTTTTCTTTCTATTTATTTCCTTAAACTATTCTTAAGGTTCCTTTAAACTTCAAAATTACTAGGGAAATTTGGAGTTGCTAACATTACTCTTAAGTTAGGAATCTGAGGGAGTTCATTCTTTGTGCTGGCAAGCCTTCAAACTATCTTGATTTTATCAGCTATAATTCATGTTTTCTTCACAGGACAAGCTTGTTTCTTTTGTATTACTTTGAGTCATCTCTGGAAAAAATCACCTCACACTAAAATGTAATAAAATATGAGAAGAGATTATGACTTATTAAATTAAGCCAAAGCATACACTATATTTTGGTATAGTACCATCCCTGGAGGGAAAGCAAATACATTTTCAAATGAGTTCTGCTTCTAATTAGGCAGGAAAACAAGTACCTAAATTTTCAAAGGGGTCCAACACACAAGGTGCACAACGAGCACAGGATACCAAAAATCTCAGCCTATAGGCAGCACAACAGAAACTGCTGGGTGCTGACAGATTCAGCCAAGACTGTGAGCTGCACAATATGTTATTTGTAATTTTTCACTCCAATCCTCTCCCTGTAAACTCTGCTTGCTCTGCATGTATTTTGCTACATGGGTGAATCTGGAAGAAATGGTAAAGCGTTTTCCACACGCATCTTAATTCACACCTATAAACACCTTAAGAAGAAAATGACCTGCCTGTTGGATGTATTTAAGTTTTCAACCTTAAATCCTCCACCACTGGAACAAACAAGGACTTCAGCCACTGAATTTAACAGTAGAAGGATCAGACAGGTACGTACTTTCAGGCTCACAGGAAAATGAAATAAGATAAAACCCCCTATCTGTAAAGCATGCAGTGCCCCAGTATTGATAACCTTTATGTCAAATATACATGGCACAGGAGATGACTCAGCAGCTACTAGATTTTCAGAGCAGATGGAATGTCAGTGTCCCCATATGAGAGATTCTATACACCTGCTTCTTGCTGAAGACACTGGTTCCGGTCATGGAAGCAAAGATTTTCTCTCCAAAGCTGGCTTTGCTAATAATAAGTGTGAAATAAGGATATTTCTCAAGGGGATTTTCTAAATTTAAAATGTATTCTGCTTCTTAACACCTCCTATCCTACTGAGTGCTTTAGCTTACCACAGTCTATGTTCAGTAATTAAATGTAAGTGTAATTGTTACAACTGTCTATGGTAGGACAAAAGTAACTCTCAGGGAACTGTTTTGTCTCCATACTCTCCTGCTTCCAGCCTGTAAACCACGGTTGTGGGACCAAATTATTCCTCCTGATTCCCCTTCAGTTCCACTCCAGCACATTTAACTTGACTAGTGGTACCATGACAAATGTTAGTTACAGTCCATCCAATCTCAGTTCAGAAAAAGCAGGAATATGCTATATTTCCCATTACACAACCACAAGAAAATCTCAAACAGCCCCACTGATATTTATCTCCCTCGATTCTTCTACTCCTAATACTGGTTAAGAGGAGACACAGAGCCACGTCTAAATGTGAAGCTCATCATTTGGTGTCCTTATGGTTTTTACACCCTCTGTCCACTCATATACAGAGCAATGGCTGCTTCTACCCTAAAAGTAGAACCATCAGCCAAATCCTTTGACACTGCTTACGCTGATCTGTTTTGGCTCTGTAGCTTTATTTTCTGAATTTTTATATGGAAACACTGACTACAGCATATAGCCAGAAATTATTTTCAAGGAGTAAATAGTAGAGCTGGGAATTAATCACAGGGCATTTGAGATGGGCCAGTAAGCTCTCCTTCTCTGCCAGTGAACACTAGCTCTGCAGGGCTGCTCCATCTCCATGCTGGCAATGTCTCCAAGCCCCCTGGCTACACTGTAGACTGGGCTTCGCCAGCCCAGGAAGGGGCAGGCACCACCTGAGAGCTTGCCAGGATCTGCAGATAGCTGCATTTAAGGAGGGGAAGATGGGGCTTGTAACACCAGCAAGAAGCACATGTAGGCTGGTCCCACCTCCATAGGGAGCACCCAGTGTTTTGGGAGCAGGCTGGTAGGCAACTGAAGGGTGGAAATGGCCCAGTGCTACAGGGTCTGCAAGCTGCACTGAAGTCCAGGGCTGAAAAGGCAAGGAGGGTGGTATTGCTGGGTGCACATGGATCAAAGGACCCTCGCCACAAACCCCCACCCCTAGCTGGGCAGGGTCTTCACTGCCTTCTCCTTCCCCAGTTTTCTAGCCCCTATCTGCTCCCAGTACCTCCTGGACCCTCATACCTTGCAGGGCGTACCGAAAGGGCAGCACACAGGGCAAAGCCTGTGGGAGAAAGTGCTAACAGCTGTAAGAGGCACCAAGTCCTGGGAGCTGGTGCAAAGAGTACGGCTGGCTTCAATTGCTGCTAGCTGCAAGATGCTTTGGTCCCTCCAGGGGCCAGACTCTGGATTTGGGTTGCTTTTCTGGCCTGGCCTAATTAGGTCATCAGCTTTCTTGTTTCCTGCCATGTCACAGGGTCTGGCAGAAGGACAGAACTTTTCCCCTCTTCTGCAAAAGCATCCATATGAAAAGGACAAAGCAGACTATCCCATCTCTGTGCTCTCACAAGACCTTCTTTCCCCACGAGCACCTGGGGAAGCAGTGCTAATGGCAATACCGGCATTTGTGCCCTCCATCTTTTTTCAGGAATTCTGGAACGATCTTGCTTAATGAATCTCAGTGGTAGATCCAATCATCCATCCTTATTCCATTAGTTTTGCTGCTCTGAGAATGGCAGGCTAGATTTTCCTGCAGCCCTTCTGAATTTCATACATTCCTTTAACTCTCAGCATTTATTTTCCCTCTGGAGTCTAAAGTAATATGAGAGAGCAATGAGCCACTGCACAGTTATAAGTCCCAGTTTCTCTATCAGCACAGTCCAAATATGCTTCTTATACTGCTCGCTTCTGTAACAGCAACAGAGGTTTGTACAATCCACCTGGCAGAGACTGATGGTACATAGGATAGGTAGTTTCTGCCCAGAAAACAAGAAACATTATTAGGCAGTGCACATTTAAGAGTAATACTTGCTAAGATTCAACTAAACTTTGCTAGCTTCCCCATTTAAGGTGACAACGAAGACAAGGGAGACTTTTGTTGCATGTATGCTTCACCACCGATGTGGAGGCAACTCTTAGGTGAGTTAAGCTAACACATTAATATGAAGAAAGAAATACTGGTCAAGGTTGACTTCGTACAAGTTCTTCCCTTATAAGTCCAATGAAATTCCTAATGTTCACACAGATGAAATGGACATCACTTTAAGTCACCCTGCCTACCAAATTGCCTATCACTTGGTCATTAAAAGCAAAGTTCAAAACAATTTTCTATAGGTCCAGTGAAATATTATTTCAGAGCTTTGGTGCTTTACTGAACAAAAACAATTTTCTCATTTTTAAATGCCATGCCAAGTGTTCTAACAACTGTAGCTACAGATCATGTAACTGAAAACCTTCCTAATGTGAGCTTGAGAATTTTTACTAGCTCTGAAAACAGCTGGCCATGAACATACTAGTCAGAAAGAATACGAAACAAAACTAGTAAAAAAAAAGTGTTGATTGGTAGCTCTCTCATGGGTATAGTTAACCATTTCTTAAACATATTTTGCCTGTCTGGAAGTGAGAATATTTACATTATTTATTTCACAGCTATCTGGGAAAAAAAATGCCCTAAATTTCTAATGAAGTACATTTGTTTCTGACAGATATTTCTAAATTGAAACCTGGTGTATGTACTTAGACAAACAGTTTATTAATTTTGACTGTTCCAGGATGAAGCAAAACTCCTTGAAGACGAGTCCTAACCTCAAAAACATTTTTGAATAGATTTCAGGGATCTGTCTTCTATAGTTCTACGAGTGCACACACATGCATGTGGGTGTAAAGGTGAGGGTGCATATGTACAGAGGGAAGGCAGACCCTGACTGTTCATCCACTATTGTGGATAAGAATCCTTGCACCGAGTTCAATGGTATTTGGTTAGACTGTACCAACCCATTTGCTCATAAAATCTACAGGAACCTTTCACTGATTTCATTGGGTTCTGGACTGATTGCTAGCTTTGGTTTTAATCACTAAAATTTTTAGCATAAGGTACCTAGATACAAGTAATGACTAGGAACCAATACTATATGTTCTCAGTAATCTTAGCTTCAAGGGCAATACAAAGACATGCTCAAAACATCAGTCTATAGGCATTGGTAAACTGGCTTTTATCGTATCTTTGCCAATTACTGTGCAAATGAATCATGCACCTTTTTACCATGCAAAGCTGTATTAGACTACAGTGGGAGACAGATGAACAAAATATGCCTTCTGTTCCTATCACTGCCACAATATAGAGAAGTAGATTTTTTTTTTTTTATTTCTCAGACATTTTAATGAATAGTTGAAGTTTTGCTAGAAAACTTACAGAACAGGCTAGAAGAGTGAATCTAATATAAGCCCATTCCCCAAAGGCTGGGGCAGTGACTCTCAAGCCATTCCTGGTCGAAACAAAACCTGTTCTTTAAGATGTTAATCTCTTTCTATTTATACTGTACATGAACTTCAATAGCTGGTAGCAATGCAGCCTTCAAATCAAAACATAGTTCGCCTTATCACTAAAGAAGCAGAAGAGTCTGGGTGGTTCATATAGGTTAGCAAGTATTTGACTGACCTTTCAGTGCCTGCTGAAAGGAATTGTCATATTGCAAATCTGATTGTCTCCCTTTAATCAGTCCTCACTGAAAATTTCTGAGGGTATGTCTAAGAAGAGTACCTGAATGCTTGAAATCCAGTAAGGAAATAGATTAACACTAGTGACCTCTACCAAAAAAGGTCAGATGGAAAATTCCCTTTCAACTCCTCATCAGCTCTTAGTAAATGAATGTCAGATCCCACACTTTCAGCCTCATGGCACCATGGAAACCATCCAGGTGAACTGCTACCCGTGACAAAAATCTGTGTTAATCACATGCATAAGGATGATAGAAATGCTTCCTGGGCTCCCCAGTGCAATGAAACAATGTGACTTAATGACATTTGCAGGATCCTGTGTGCAAAGGCAGGAAAGAGTAGGATTTCCTTCAGCAATAATTAAGGTATGGAACAGAGACATCACTAGGGTAAAAAAGGTTAAAATAAAGAGTAAAAATCTATGCTGCTGTATCTCAGAAGTTTTCCACCTTGGCCTTTCATATCTTTGCAGTAATTTTTCAGAGTGCTTCCCCAGTACAGGCCAGAGAGAATTTTTTATGAACTCCTGAAAATAAATTTAAAATTCACAAAGTCTCATAACAACCGCTATGCTTCCTGCCATTCTCCTTTATGGTCATTTTTCAGCTCAGAACTCAGCAAAGCTCAACAGACTGACATATGGCCGTGACTGGGCTGCTAAACACCCTCTGATGTTGAGGAGATGATATTCTACAGCCTTTGGCTTGTGTGATTTTTAACGGATTCAGATCTAAGCCTCTTTAGGCCTTTCAAATCCATCAGAAAGATGATGTTACTGGAGATGCATTAGTACCACCTACTGTTAGGAAGTCAATACTGCACCTTAAGCCATTTGTATGCCTCCATGCTTTTTATGCTTCTGCTTATTTATCTTTCAAGATTACGTATTTATCTTGTAAGGTAAGATTAATAAAAACAGAGGCCACTTAGGCAGGACATGTGACATCAGTGCTCAGGAACTCACAAGTGGAAACACACTGCTGCAGCCATACCATAGTCTGGCCTTAGAGAGCAGGGGAAATGGAACAAATACACCCTGATAGCTTGGGAACAACTTTCTCACTTCCCCAGCAAGTACTCACATGATAAAGATGTCCCCAACTCATGGAATAAGGAAAGACTTCTCTTTTATCACTAATTTAAGCTCACTGAAAAATACAGATAGCTCTTTTACAGAACAAAATCAAGTGGCTGGGTCAGAACATTTTCTGGTAAAAATCAGCATAGCTCCAGGGACCTCCGCTTGAGTGCATCTGAGCCAATTAACTCAGCCTTGTGTACAGAGGTCTGATAAGTAAGCCTGTGCTGGGGATTAAGTCACCAAAAAGAGCACAGACAGGACCAGCTTTTATCTGCTGCTGTTTGCGAGCAAAGGTGAAAAGACAGTTGGTCAAGCAAACCAAACTGGGCTGAAAGCCAACTGGTATAATCTCACTGACTCCAGCAGGGTTACTCCAGATTCAGGTCTGCATAATGGAGGTTGCAATCCACACTGCCCCCCTTGCAACTTTAAGACATTTGACTTCATGCATTTGTTTTATCTGTCTGTGATGTCAGATCTTGAACAAGCCTCTGCAGTAGATCTCAAGATTTAGCTGTTTCATCAGCATCCTCTGACTCTCCTTTTTAAAGGACACAAATACCTAATAGTTCTGCAGTCAGTGCACACCAGCCTCCCACACAGGGAAGACAGAATTATCTCCGTATTGCTGTTCTTCATCTCTGCAGTTTCTTGGTTTTTTGTTTGTTGTGGGTTTTTTTTTGTTTTTTTTTTTTTTAAGATGGACCTGATTAGGGCTGTCTTTGCTCCAACGAAGGCCATTGATGGGCCTGCAGGGACTGGCCCATGCCTAGGACTTCCAGATCACTGCAAAATGTAAACATAGGCTGTGGAAGCACAGGTGAACTGCTTTCTTTCAGACACACAGACTGGTCAATCTGTCCAGGGTTTAGTGACTGATAATGTCTGACTGTTGTCAGGCTGTACTGTTAAAAAAGCCTTCTTTGCTGTTACCCCCACCTCAGACTTAATTTTCCAGGAATAAAAGAGCTACTCTTCCCTAGTCTGCTCCTGTATAGAGGATTCTCTGCTCATCTTAGGAGCCTTTTCCTACACCCGCCTCCACTGAAGTTCATTCCAGAGCAGAGTGACCAGACAAGGCTTTGGCACTGCAGATGTCATACTAGTTCCCTGGACAGAGGTATTCACACTTTCCCAGACTGCTGCTCCTCAAGATACCATCAGACACTGCATTTCTTTTCCAGATGCTTCATGCTAACAGTCCAATCATCCTGAAACCAGGCTAAATGCCCACATTTTCCTGTCCCTTATGCTGCTGATGAGCTTGCAGCACCATGTTCCCAACCACATGGCTCTGGTTTTCTCTGCTTTGCTTTGTTAAGTTTCACGCCACTTCTGTCACTCCACTTCTCAAGGTCATCTGGCCCTTTGTGTAGCATATCCTGATCCTCCTTTTCTAATGGTCCACTCTAATTGCTGCCAACAACTTGCTTAAACGTGTCCCTACCAGCAACTTGCATAGATATTGCTGTGTGCTGAGGATATTAATGAATATATTAAAGCAGGATCAGTTTCAAGACTAACCTAGGGTATCTGGGAAACGTCACTATCAGTTTTCCTCCAAGCTGATACTTTTCCTATTTATAGGACACATTTTTGTCTCCCCCTTAGCCAGAAGAATTGTAACATGAAAGTAACATCTTTAGTAATTCCCCATATGGCAACTATCAGATACTAAAGCCTAGCAGATCTACCACGTTTTCCCTGGCTATGAAAATTTACTATCTTAAAAATAATGGTGTGATATAACCCAACACTGGTTAAAACTTGTTACATTTTTTCAACTTTCCTCTCTCTCTCTCCTACCTTCTCTTTCATACTGCTCTTCCTTCCAAAGTCTGTTAGTAAGCCTTACATGCTACTGGTACAAGTCTAGCAACCCTGTTGTTACTACTTGTAAACGTAGGATTTTTTTTCCTGTTCTCCAATCACAAGCCTGATGTCCCATTTGCCCATTTGTTAGATATACCTGGGGTAAACAATTGCATGCGCCCTGAATGAAAGACCTCTAGGACAAAAAGTGCCTTGTCCTCAGTGTCCACTTCCCACTTCCATCCATGAAAGTGTACAGAGCTCTCCAGATTTTGCTGGGACACTTTCTCTCTTCTACCTCTGCAAATGGCTTTTATATTCTTTAGGGAGGGAGAATGCAGGCAGTTTGCTGCTAATTCCTGTGGCAGCCAGAGCAAGGCTACAGATTGTGACACAATGAAAAAGTGCAGCAAAAATTTTTATGTACCATTCCCATCGGGCTTAAATGGACTGGGATTGTCCATTGTATGGACCACAAACTCCTTGTGCATGTCCACAAAAATCGAGCTCTTTTCAAGACTTAGTCCTCTAGTTAACTCATACTCAACCTCAGGCCTCCTTAGCTACTGAAGCATCCTCTCACCAGCCAGCAGTCTCCAGTTCTGAACCCAAATAGTGTGGGCTTGTTTTGGGGAGGTCCTCATTCCCTGAAAGGAAACCAAGCTCTCTCTCTTCCCTAGCACAGGACTCACAGGCAGGACCCCTGCCATGGACTTAGGACACTAACATGGTATTTCTTACTTCCTCCAGCCCTTTCTGTTCTATTGCCAGCCTGGCAGACCTTTTTTTCAAGAACCCCACAGTATCTGTCACAAGGCCCTTCCTTCCTTCCTTCCTCTGGAGAGTATTCTAAGGCTTTCTCTTCTCATTTTCATTTATTTATAGTATTTTAACATAATTCTACCTCAGACCTCTCTAATAAGATCAGGCTCACCCTAAGGTGTATATATGCATTAATACTTCCTACCTGCAGTTAATTCTTTCAAGGCCAGTGCATGATTTTTGCATAAGGTTCTCAAAAATGTACTAAAGAGCAAGGTGAAAGAGCCTGACCATGAACTTCTCCTTATTGCATCATAGTGCATCAGGTCTGGGTATTTACTAGAGAAAACAAGTGCTTTGATGTTGACTTAAATGCTGTTCATTAACTTCTTTTCCATCTCCCATGTTTCAAACTATGCTGAAACAGTATTTGTTCCTTTGGAGAACATGTTATGTAAACTTCTGATGAAAAGTAAATATTTTTTTTAAAGGAACTGGTTGTAACTGATCCAGTCTGAAACAGCTACTATAAAAAAGCAAAGAAAATTTGTCTTCACTGACATCATTGTGGTTAGGTAGACAAATATGACAGCCATTATCACATCAGGAATAGCTTCCAGGCAGCTACTGGCTTTAAACCTTCTGAGAAACAGATGAATATTTAGTGCTGTGTATCATCCCCTCTTCAATGATGTATGGTTGTATTTTTTTCCATAGGCTGTGAGTAGAAGATTTAATACTTGAACAAAATCAGCCTTGCATCTAAAACATTAGTCCACATCACAAATGTTATATAAAGGCCAGGAAAACCACAATTTCTATCCTTGGCACCCAGCAGCATTGCATGGTCTTGTAAGTCCTTCCTGTTAAGTCAGTACTTGTCACCTTCACATCTCCAGATGCATCACCAAACAGTGATTCAGCCTCATCATGGGGTTACCCCATTCCACATGCAAAGAAACTGAAGCTGAAAGAGCCAGTGCTTCCAATCACCACTGTAATGCCGGTGATACTCTTGCTTTGCGTCAGCTGTTGGCCCAAATGATCTCCGGAGATCTCTTCCAGATGAATTTTTATGATTCGGTGACTTGACTGGTTAGATTATCCAGGTTCCCTGCTGGCCACTGTTTTTTTCCCATGTGCCAGCTCATCGGATCTCTGTTAACCCAACTCATGCAGTGAATCTGCCAAAGAGCTAAGCTTACCATAATAAATGATTCATTTTCTGCTGGCATAGCTCCTTGCATCACCTCACCGCATGGACAGATGAATGACAGGAATGCGAGAGAAGGGTGAGAGCCTATGGATAGGAACAGGGGATGGGACCTCCCCTTTCCACAGCAGCTAGCGGCTACATCAACTGGACTGGTAATGCCAACTCATGCCTTAGGGGCAGATACGGGAATTGAGCCTGATCCATTCTCCACGCCTGCCCCATTTCCGCAACCTGTCACAGCGTCACAGATGTGGTTGAGTACCTCTGATGGACATCTGCCAGATTGCCCTGAGTTTCCTGCAGTTGGGAAGCATTAGGCATGGATCCTGGCGTTCAGTCTGCAGGCACCAAGTGCAGTGGTAGTCCCTGAGTCCAGTGCTTAATACCTGTTACTAGCACCATCTCCTTAATTTTCTCCCAGCATGTTCACCATCTCACTGAAGGTACAATGCCCTTCAATCAGAATATGCTTCTCTGGGATATGTCAGTGGTGCAGGTTTTCCACAGTTTTCTGAACACTAAAAATTATAAGCGTTATGAGACTTTGGCTGCAGGTAAAATGTACTTAACCCCATACACAGCACTTCCCCTAGTTCCTAGCTACTCTGAAGAATTTTTGGTTTGTAGGCTCAGGTTCTTCTGCCTTAATAGCTTCTCTTCAAAAACATGAACACCTTTTTGCTCAGGTCTGATTTCTTTGACCTTCATTACACAGCAAACTTGAACTTCTACTCCAGGAAAGCCTATTCATCTGTCCCTCTCTCCTACCACAAGCTGCCCATAGTATTCCACAAGTCTGTTTAGCACTGTCTTGATATTTCTTTTGCTTTTGGTAATTTTCCATTCTGTAGTCCCTTCAAACTTGGCTACACTGTTTTCACAGCTCAAGTTCTCTGTTTAAATATCCATCACCCAAAAGCCTAAGTACAATCTTTAGTGTTAACTTTCCCACATTATCCCTAGTCTGAGGGGACAGGCTGTAAACCCAGGCAGTAAGTGAGAAATGTTTTTTAAAATACCTACAAAACTTTCAAACTGGCTTTTCCAACTTGATCAGCTTCAGTGGAATTTAATGGGCTTTCCTATTTTTCCCTCCCACAATTCTTTTCACAGATTTAGTTGCTGGTAAGTTTCAATTTGTGGTGTCCAAGATCAAAAATATCAGATCTCCAGTTCCCCTCTCTGGTCTACTCAAGATACTGACCAGTCTAGCTCATTGCACAGAATTTTTTTCTAGAGGCACTATTGCACCCTCTCCAGTGTTTTTGGTAAATATAAAGTGGAGGGAGACAGAGTTGGAACTGAATATAGAAATAACTATTTCAGAAATAACCTAATGCGTGGACACTCCTGCTCCAAAATAAGATGTTTTGTGTTAAGCTCCAGGTACAGAAAGGGCTTTGGACTGGAATAGGGGAAGTTACTCCTGAATAAAATCTAGTGCTAATGTGTTGGAGTCACACACAACTTCTCACAGAGACATACTTCTTAAGGGATCACTACTTTCTCAGGATTTATTTGCGGGCAACTTTGGGGTGAGTTACAGTTGATTTCGGAATGCAGAAGAAGCCAAAGAGCATATATTCCTTGGAAAGCGAACAGTCTTTTCCTTACAAATGCATATTGATCCTAACAGTGGGACCCAATTGTGACTGTCTGTAGGCCCTAATAGTTTATTATTTATCCCAAAAAGGGGTTCCCCCCCTCATTATTGTCATAATACAGAACAGAAATTGTTCATTTCATATTGACTTAGATTTTACTTTCAGCAAAACTGAATAGAAATTATTTAATCAGTCACCCTCTATTTACCTTTGATGTCAAAGCAAAGTTAACATAGGCAGCTTCATGATGCATGTAAAACAAATCCCATTGGAGACCATTCCAGGATTTTAGGGGAAATTATTTGTATCATTATTATTCTACTGGGCTGCTTGCAATTTTCAGATCAAACCCAATACGTTTTTCCCCCAGTATCTGCAATGACTTCCAAAATTATGCAGATTATTATTTTATTAGCTTGTACCCAGATGGTAGACTGCCAGGCGCAGTTACTCTCATTGCATCTAGCTCTCTGTAATGCAAGTGTTACTAAGAAAACAGTGTATTTGGCCACTGGTTATATAAATTAAGACCAAACCAACAGTTACAAACTCAAATCAAACAAAATCAATAAAAGGCATGTGAATCATCGAAGTAGTAACATTAGACATAATGTTAACACTAATCTTTTCATTTAAGATGTCTAGCACAACACTAAGATGTGGGAAATGTCTGACAGGCTACTCCTGTCTCATATCATCATTTCTCATTGACTTTATCTATAGCCAGTTCTACTTAAAACAATTCATCAGTGGTGTTGCAATTCACACTATAGGTATACGTTAGACCTCAACTGAAAGACAAGGACCTAACAGCAGAGCAAACTATAGTAAACAGGGAAAAATCCATATTCACTTTAAAAGATCATTTTTGGACCGTAGCAACCATGTCTATTTGTGGCATTTATCATGCTAGAATGGCAGTGGTGTTTATTCCAAGACTGTATATGTATATTGCAATGTTTGTCTCTTCCTACCTCCAAGGGATGATTACCCGTATAGTTTGTAAAATCATTTTGGATATGAAAAGCACAGAGTATAATACTGGCTGTGAGGATAAAGTACCCAGTGTGTTGTAAGATTAATTATTGAATCACAAAGCCACAGAACTGCACAGCTGCAAAGAACTTCCAGAGATGATTCTGTACAAGGAGGCTGGATCAACTGTCTGGTATGCACAAGGGCTAATGAGCTGTTTGCAGCAGGCAGCTATCAGAGTCCCAGTTATTTGAGCACTCATCCTGACTCTAGGATCTTTTCAGTTGCTGAACACTCCCCTCCTTTCCCTGCTTTTATTTTTAACTTTGGGCATCCATCTCATCTCTGTGGTTCCTCCCAGCAGCTGTGGACTCCTCTTCTCTGGCATCAGCACTAGCCCTTCTTATTGGACAGTCACAGTGGCCAACTTGCCTCAGATGTGTTTATCCTTACTTAGCCCCCAGACTATACAGTATTTTATCCTTGCTGGGCACAAGGACCAAATATGGTCTGGGGATTCCTTTCCCCCACTAAATCTTGGTGTTCTCTTTCTTCTCTGCAGTTGCCCAGTGCACTCTGTTGGCCTCCCTAGAAAGATCCCTGGGGAGGAAAGTTATGGCAGCAGAAGTCACCTGGCTTCCTCTGTTTGACTGTGACAGGTAGGTAAAGAACTGTGGCAGTGTTTGCTGCTTGGAAAACTGCTCCCTATCTTCTTCTGGCCCACAGGCTATCAGCTTAACCACATGGGTTAAGGCATGCCCCTAAAGTGTGAAAGCATAATCCACAAGAGTAGGACTTAGCATATCAAGGAGACAGCAATCTAACTACACCTTACACTGTTTCAGAAATCTGTTCTCTATCTTTTCAAGCACAGCTGGGAAGATTGTACTATTGGATCTGGATGAGCTAGAAGCCAAGTGTTATATTAAAAACTGTATGCCACAGGAGGCTTGTGAACACAGGACTTTTGTTGAAATGTACTATATGTACTATATCTACAGATTGGGTTTAGCTTTACACCTTGATTCTTCTGGCACAGCTGTTCACATTAAGAAAGCCAAACATGATGACAGATCGGATAGCCGGCACTGTCTGATGTGAACATGGGAAGCAGGAAGCAAGAGAAATCAAAGAAGAAAAATGCTTCTCTCCATTAATGCACAACAGCAAACAGTCCAGCCATATTTTTGCTGAAAGGAATTTGATGTCTCGGTCAGTGCTTTGCCTAATGAGCTACCAACATCAATCTGTCATCATCTGTATTATTTGAAATGGCCTCTGCTGACACAAGGTATATTCATGCACTGGCCCTCCTGGGCACTTGAGAGTTCAAGTCCTGGCCAGTTTATACCACGCTGAATGATAATGAAGGGTAACAGAATAATCATTGGCTTCCTTCTCTCAAGGGGAGGCAAGAATGTTGTTATAGGGATCTCCCCCAGCTAAGAATGGCTATTGATTACAGAGCAGGGAATATGTTCTCTGTGCACAAATAGTCTCTAACAGATCTTTGCAACTGTGTGTTAACTCTCCAAAGCATATGTAGCACATCTGTATTGGCATTTCCATGAGCCTGCCCCAAGTATCTGACTCTCAAGGACTTTCAGGGCTATATCAAAAGTTAAGAACACTGACAATAGTGGGGAATTTCAAGCAAAGAAATCCTCTTTTAGTGCTCTGTCTCTACCTGTTCCTATAATACACACAAAACATTACACAATGATCTTCAACAGTACTTCAGCTCAGAAAATTATTTCCTCTGGAAATACCTACTGAGTGAGATTTCAGATTGCAAGATTTCTAACCACTACTCAGCAGTTCTCTCAAAAACTGAATAATTAACTTGGAGCATTATACAACAGCATATTGGAAGCTTCATACAATGAAGCAAATAATTTGTCATGAAACTTCAGGCAAATGGCATCTACTATATTCTTACTGGTGTAAAGTTAACAAAAGTCTTGTTTCCTTTCAGAAAGTACCAGAGAGTTGCCAAACCATAATCCTAGTCAAGCCGTATGTTTCTGTGTTAATGCATACTCACAACTGTAGCTGAGTTCCAGTTGAGTTATATAGCAAGATAAATAAAAATATTTAACTCCACTATGAACAACTTTCCTGTTAGGAACTCACAGGTTTCAAAATGTATGAACTCATTTCCTCTTCTGTAGCAAGTAAATACTATGTGTTATATTTTCACAGTGAAAGGCTTTCCTCCAGGTATCCCAAGGACAATGTTGTTTTCCAGACTTGTGTGGGGACTACAAGATGGTTTCCTGCCTCCTTATGTATGCCAACATGCATCATTTCCAAAGAAACATTTCATACCAAACTGCTCTTGGTAAGAAAATAAGATAAGAGTGGCATTTCCATGTGTGCTCTTAAAGGCAGATTAGGCAGATACCTGACAAAACAGAAATGCAAGAGACAAACTCACCATTTCAGGTGGTTTTCAAATATTTTGCCTTGTGTAGTCCTAAATCTTTCCAGTGTAAGTGCCGCCCTCTGTGTAATAAACACAGGTTTAAAAGTCATGTAACCTGTTACTATGGATAATGTGACAAGGGCCAGTTCTTCAGGCCCTGTGAGAATTCAGAGAGGTGATAGCCTTGAGGACAAGCTGAGAAACAGGATTCTTTCTGAAGGGAGTGAAAAAGACATACCTGTCAGTGACATGGCTGAATGGCTCAAAGAGATTATGATGGCAGAGGGGATGAGGTGAGACACAGGTGAACAGTTAGAATCATAGAATAGTTAGAGTTGGAAAG
>NW_009935767.1:1871-3132 GCF_000696875.1 Nestor notabilis | reverse complement strand
GGGGTGGGGGAGGAGGTGGAGGAGGAAGGGGAAATGCATGTTCTGCTCTCATTTCTTAATTCTTCGGACTACTCCACAAAACACATAAGTAATGATGTGACACCAGAGCAGGGAAAGTCTCCGTTTGGAAAACGCACTGCTTGGCTATGTTGCTACCTCTTCACCCTTATGGCAGTTCAAGACACACCACTGAGAAGTTTGTTAGGTTAAACTCCACCTTTCCCTTGTTCAGCTTGTAATTTTTTATTTTCGTTTTCCCTAAATTTTAATCTTCCTGAGCTATTCTCTGGAATCTGAGATTCACAGTTCTCGCCTAGACCTCACCTCCTGACACATGCAGGCTTCAGCTCCCTTGCAACTGTGTATTTTAAACGACGTTTCTCACTTAGTTCTCTTTTTCACTCTCCTTCGAGGTAGGAAATATAGGTGTTCACAGTGTCCGATTGCCCAAGCATCTCGTTTTTTCGCATTATTTCCTCCATTTCAACAGCGGGAGGAACCACACAGCCCACACCTGCCCTGTGACTGAAAAGCAGTTTAGAGGAGGGTGGGATTGATAATGCACGAAAGCGCAGACAGTGAAAAAAATCCAAAGAAACCCTTAACCAAAGCAAAGCCATTTCCTCTCTTCTCCTACCTACAAAAGGTAATACAGAAAGCTAATCCGATCAGCTGATCGAGTGATTAGTCAAGATCTTTTCCAAAAGATAAAGATATTAACCCTTGTGTAAAGCAGGACGGGGAGACCATGGTTGCGGCCTATGTAACCCTGATGCACTGCAGACGGGTTCAGAACCCCCAGCTTTCCTCACCGGGTCGGAATTGTTTCCTATCACTATTTCGTTTTGAAAACCCGTGCTTGGAGTTTTAGTCTTTCCTCCAGCCTTGGGCTGCTCGCGTTTGCAGCTCCAAACCATAAGGGCCTGTTACTTCATTCTGCTAATCTGATTAGGATTGAACTATCCACTGTCCAACAGCTTTTACAAGACAATCTTTTGATACACTTTTTATGCACTGGAGTAAAGTAAAAAAAAAAAGAAAAAAAAAAGGAGCTGAATTTAATACTTCTGAAATTTGTGCGAGACAATTTTGGGGTAGAAAATAAACCTCTCCCTACTTTCCCTGCACCCGCATCCCCCCCGTGGATAAATTATACTGCCCAAAATATATGGTGCCTTTGTTAACCTATAGTTCCTAGTTGCTATGGAGAGTTTTATGCCTTGATAAACTATATTTCACCTCCTCCCGGTGAAAGCTATTC
>NW_009935767.1:0-1840 GCF_000696875.1 Nestor notabilis | reverse complement strand
CCGCTTTGTGGTCTCCGGTGCTCCCCCCCGGGCCGGCTGCACCTTCTCAGCCCACGCAGCTCTGCCTTGGGCCGAGGCTGCGTTTTCCCACTCCTCAGAACCCATCTCGCCCTCCAGCACTTGCCCAATTGTTTGACCACCGCCAGATGCTCTCCTGCTTCTCCTCGGTTTCATTGTCCCTTTTTGTTTTTTAAGGTTTCTGAAAGATAGTCCCTCTATCTGAGAGCTGCAGCTAACCGTGGCACACGTCTTCTCAAAATCAATACGAGGTGCCCGGGCTGAAAGCGTGGACAATGGGATTTTACCGAGCATGAAGCATATTACCCCCAAACCCATCCTGACAGGCCATGCTAAAGCACTTGAATGACTTTCTTGAAACGAGACTTTTCTGAAGGCTCCTCCCTTCAGGGAATTACACCAGCCAGGAAAGATAGACATGAAACTGCATGGGGGCACCCCAAGGCTCTGAAAGTAGGGGAGCCTTCTTTGTCTCAAGGCTCCACTGCTTCCACCCCAAAGCCAAGGACCATCACACTTTCCCTGAGTGACTGCTCCTCACTCTACACCATCTCTGGACAGTTTAATTCTTTCCCTTTGGTACCTCCAGACTTTCTGATGCACACCTAGCAGTGCAACTGGGTTCAGCCAGCTCCAGCTGATTTCTGGCATATCCTACACAGGCATTGCCAAGTGTGTCCCGATTTTAGGCATGAAGCCTAGGAAGGATTTCCAGGTCTCCTCCTAGCACCCCTTACCATCTCAGGCATGTGGCCACAGTAGTGGGGCCCTATAGCAAAGTTCCTCGAGAGACTCCAAACTTCAGTTTGCTAGTCTTCACTTTCACAAAGTTGCCTCCAACAGCAGAATGGCTCTCTGCATGTAAAAGCCAAGGGGCTTTCACTTCAACCTCCAGTCCTGAAAGCGTCCCTGCAGTTGTACCTGCACACCAGCAGCTCGGGCTCCTTTGCCAGCTGCCCTTCCCTTCAGGACTACCAGTCTCACAGCTCCTCTTGATATTAGTTGACTGGGGGATGGCGGGGCCGGGATCAGCATGCAGGCAAGCAGGCAGGCAAGGCCCTGCCAGCCCCTCATGCATAATCCCTCTTTGCTCCCCGCTGCCTGGGCAGCAGGGGTTGGCTACCCCCAATTCCTCATCTCCTTCCTTGCAACTGGTCCCATTCCTGTCAGCCCTCACCTTCATGCCAGGCTCAGAGCCCTGCAACACCATGTTCCTGCCACATTTTCTGTTTTGCCTTCTCTGTCTGTCTTCTGGTCTTGCCTCTCCAGAAGTAACTTTTCAGCCAGGCTTGGGTGTCCAACTTCTCTCCCTCTCAGCCGTGTGAAATCACTTGCCCAGACCTCAGTTTCTCCCCCCGAAAGTGGTACCCACTCTAACGTCGACACGAACGCATGGTCACTCGCTCCATCTTGACCAGTCCCTCCCCGTCCCTGCCTGCCACCCCTGGGACCTCTCTCCCCAGCACTGTGTGATGCCTGTGGCGCTGGGATGATGGAAGGGCAGCGGGGCAGGGGTACACGGTTCCCCGAGGAGGCAGCAGGTGGCTGGGGATTCCCTTGGAATATTTGGGGAGGGTGTTTCCAACCCATCTGCTTTAGGTCCCCTTCGGTTCAGACGACGTGCACAAAGGTGCTCGGCTTTGGTCGTGGGGTAGCACCGGGCATCCTCGGTTTGGGGGGTACCGTGTTTTCTGGAAGAGGAAGAGTCAAAATGCCACGAGGTGGAAGGACCACTTGTTCCCCCCTCCCCGGCACCAAAAATATTAGTTATAGTGTGTTTTGCTCCCCTCCCCACCTTGCAGTGTCTGTGTGTGTGGGGTGG
>NW_009935766.1:0-12593 GCF_000696875.1 Nestor notabilis | reverse complement strand
TATATATATATTTATAGAGGTATATATATTTCATGAGCAAACAGTGGAATTCTTCATTCATGTCAAAAGTATTTCTTCCTCCCTTTGAATATAATACTAGTTAGCTCACTGGAAAGGATAAGCATGATCAATAATATGCTATAAATAACTTTAATGATTTTGATACATAGCCTGGGCCAATGCCTGACTACGCAACCAGTGAAAACAGTTGCATATATGCTTAAGACCATTCCAGTTGAGAGCACCAATTACATACATATTTATTTATGTGAAAGAATGTTTTAGTCATTTTGAATAAGCTACAAACCAAGTCTTATACTCTGGATTAGAATGTTTTGTTGATTTAGGATCTAGCTTTTGATCCTATTTGGGGTTTTTTCATGACTATAAAAGCAATATAGAGTTACAGCTGGGTGGAGACTGAGTTTTTACAGCAGTCCTCATAAAACAGTTTGCGCCAAGAGGAAGTATTATTGCTCCAGTTTGCCCTCTCCTTTTCCTCATTTTATTTTTCCCACTCATTTTCCCAGCTAGCTGTCCTGACTGGTAAAAAACTGACTCCATATATTGTCATCTTCAGGTTTTACAACAGTTCCTTATATAAACAATATTTAATTCCCAAATAATTGCTATGTTCCTGAGGAACACAGGCAGTTTGTATTCATCAATGAAGAGCAATAAGCAGACTCCTAAGCTAATGGCCACCTTGCTCATTTCATACAAGCTGGCTGAATGTAACAGCCCCTTGAGAGCAAATGCTATTTGCTGCCTGTTAGATAATGCATTAAGACATGATTTTAGTTAATAAAGGGCATTCAGATGCCACACAAGGGACACTAAACACCTGCACCTGTGAAATGGCCTCCCATAAAGCAGTAAGCACAGGGTTTTTTAAACATGAAGTTCTGTTGGAGGATTATTATAAATGTTAAAGGCAGAGGAATTAGTAAGAGTTTATACAGACATTTCTTCCAAAGTCTACAACAAGGCTTCAGAGACAGGGCAGAAGCAAATCTATGGTTCCTCCACAGGTCACAGAACCATATTTTGCTGCATTTGGCTTCATGCTACACAGGCAAAATTTGTTTCCCTTTAACTTCCATTTGCCCAGAACAACCCAGAACCACTGGGAGAGAAAGTCCTTGTAGTTTCTCACCGCAGAAAAAGAGAGCTACTCACCTCCAGAAATATCTGAAAACACCAGATGTTTGAATGGGAAATACCATAAACAAGGACCTGTCTACTTGAAAAGGCAATCTGTAGGCAGCTCATCACAGATGTGTTCTGGATGGCAAACAGAAGTACCACTCTTCGTAAAATGTTGGGTTTATTTCCTTAAAAAAAAAAAAAAAGGTCTAATAAGTCCTTTACTGGGATTCTTAATAAAAAGACTACTTCTTTTCCTCTTTCACACAAGTAAATACTATCCTGTCATGTGACACACATGACCTTTTTTGACACTTAAACTAAATGAACCTTGAATTGAAAAATATGCTGAAAATATTTTTAGAGAGAAGCCAGTTAGCAGTACACAACCATCAGAGACTTAAGAACATCTTAAAAAATATTTCACCTGCCCACACAGGCTCTCTCAGAAATTGTTCTGGGAAAGATGTAACACATTGCTACACAGCTATTTCTGCTTGGTGTTGAAAATAGAATAATGGGGTTCAACAGCCTCTGTGAAAAGACAGGTAGAGGGGGGGAAAGAACCAAAAGCCTTAGGAAAATTGTCATTGATTCATCAATAGTACCCTTAATTTAAATTCATATTCATCCAGGAGCAATATCTCAAAGAACATGTAACACTAAAAAGCCAAAATTAGGTGGTTTTGAAACCACTGTATCATGTACATCTGTCTTGTACAGATGTAGACAGGCAGGATGGGGTGATCTCTGAATAATTCCCCATGCTTTAATTCTCCCAAAATTCAGCAATTTATTTCACCAGTCTAATGTAGTTCATTAATAAAAAGATATGGCTTAAAGGTCAAATTCAATATAAAATAAGATGCAGCAATATTTTTGATCATTTATTTACTTAAAAATACACCTATATTGAGTGCCTCTTCTTTTTTTTCCTCCTGCTTGGCTGGGGGACTGCTCTTGAAACTGAAGAAATGAGTGAACTCTGTGGTGTTCTGACCAGTCTGTCTGGGAAATCTGGTAGGTAAACAGACCTGGCACTTGGGATGTAAACATGGGATATAGCACCAAAAGTAAAGGTCAAACTGTGAGAGTACATCTCCTGCAAAAACTCTGTTGTAGGCTCACAACAGTCACTATTTTAAGATAAATAATCAGCTTTTCCCACTACTGATGTAGTGTACTGACATACAGCTGCATGAGAAGTCCCTGGGCTAGAGAAGGTGGTTGGGTTTGTTATAAACAGTAGCCTTCCTGCAGATGAAGTTATTACTGAGTTCAGTAGAGACTCCAGGCGCATCTTCCCTGAGCCTTCAGAGGAATATTATAACATTTCAGATACTATTGTGATAACTGTTTCAGATGCTGACTCTCTTAAACCATAAAATAACATAAAAATGATCCTTTGTTTTTGAATCTTAACACTTTTTTTCTGTATTATGATCAAGAACAAAATAAACATATAGGTCACTAGAGAAAAAAAGCAGATGAAATCTAAAAAGCTGTGTAATTTTCTCAATATTTTAGTAAAATAATTCACATTATTCCTATTCATTAAGGTTACCCAGCACTTTACATTCCATATTCCACTCTTTATTGCTTGCTTAACACTTTGTATTTACCTGCTTAGACTACAATTTCCTACGTAATTTCTAGGCTTCAGTTTCAGATCGAGAATAACCACAGACATACTTCTGAGTAGAGAGTAATGAAAGAAGATGAACTATTGTGCCCATGCTGAAAGAAAAAAACCAAACAACTAACCCACAATATATCCAATAGTGTGCTCAGAAACTGACTTTAAAATGTACTGCAGAAGGAGCTAGATTCAAGTTCCCCAGGCAACCACCACTTTGGCATTTTCTAACCCAGTTTCCCACTTATTTTTCCCTTAATACCACTATGAGACTGTAAAGTACAAAACACATACACAGCATTCAGTGTAGGGTATTTCTTCTTACAGTTTTCTTGAAGGAATAGTTTATTTCTAACTGATTGCAGGTTTGGGGGCTTGGTTAACTCACTGCTGAAGGCCTATATCAGGATTTGAAGTCTTAATAGACTTCTAGTGCACTGTAAATCCACATGCAAAGGCCAATTGAAATTCATAAGCACACTTTGGCCTGCGAAAGCAATGCATACAGTGTCTTGGGCAGGCTGTATCAGCAGCTTCAGCTGACACAAAAACAACTTTGGCAGTTTTTTTTTCTGGTGGGCATTTGTTCCTACAGCAGTGTGGGAAGGGAATGACAGAAACTCCCATTGCTGCTTCTTGTTCGTTACCATTAAGGATACAGGACATAGCACAGAACATCTCACTCAACTGCAAGTCATGGAAATTACCTAATGTTTCTGTAGAATATTGAGAAAAAGTGAATTTTGGCAAGATGGGAATAAAGAATCTGTTGTTTGCAAATGAGTTGAACTTGATCTCAGAAAAAAAGCCACATTGGAAAAATGCAGGTCTTTGCACTTGAGGAATATGAGCATCTTCTCAGTCCTGCATCACTTGCAATGTTTGATTGAGGGCAGTTTAAGCTGAATATTTAGATAAGCCAGCCTCTGGAAGCTGATCCTCACAACAGTGTGTGCTCTTAGTCAGACCACTTGAATCAAATGGCTCTTATTTGAGAGTGGAGAGCTTGAGAAAGCATTCTGCATCACATGGTCAGGCAAATTGCATAAATGAAAGGGAAACAGGGACCTGGATTTTTAATTCTACCACTCCCTTTCCCCCAAAGAAAGCAGGTCCAGGCCCTGGGAATAGGCTTCATGAATTGGAGGCACTGTGGAAGGAGCTGGCCATGGAGCAGCACCACCATTTGGCAGCACAGGTGGTGTTTATAGCAGGGAGGTGCTGGCAGCTCCTTGGCATGCTCCTCGGCATGCTCCTCATACTAAAAGTCTGTGCATCTGCATTGGGGTGCCTTTACAACTGGAGCAAGATGTTAAATCTGTCATTGTCTGTCTCTGACTTGACTCCAACTGCTGTCTGCTGGCAGATGCTGACACCCAATGCCTGAATGGGGTCTCTGTGAAGTGGAACTTGCTATGGTCTGCTCCACCCATCTTGTGTTTCAGGACTGATGAGATCTGGAAAAGTCTTTTGGGAGCTATCAGCATTAGATGAGATGATGAGTCTCATCAAGCACAGCTGGGAAATCTCCATTTTAGGATCCATATCAGAATTATCAATAAACAACTGTTCAGATTATCCCAGAGGCAGTTTGTTCATGTTCCCTCACACAAAAATATACATATTTCCCACTGCCTCCAGGGGTCTCTGGAAAAATATACAGAGAGGAGAAAACCTTTCACAATGGGCTCATTGTGAATGATGTGCTACTAAAGCATAGCAGATTGAAACTGCATGGCATGTTGTGCCATAATGTCTGTATCTGGATTGTTCCTTCTTTCAGCAGCTATCAAATATGAGTTTATCTTTTTTTTTTTTTTAAGTAGTTTTTGCTGAGTGAAAGTAATACAGTCCCTCTCCCTGAAGCTTCTGAGGCTTATAAAAAAGGTACTTCATTTTTTCATTTGCGTGCACACACTTGGGGTTCCTACAGTTTGTGCTCAATCAGTAAAACTGAATGGAAATAAAAATGAAAAATGAAAGATGTAAAGCTCACAGATTTATTTTTGTCTTGAGAACCTTCAGAAGGGAAGGTTTTTCAGCCTCTAATCTTAATGATACAGCAGTCAGGAGTAATTATCTCTGTGAGCTTTACACATTAATTAGCTGTATTGTATATTCTCTAGTAGACCTAGTTCTTGTTACTACCACCTCTGTGAATCTTCCCTTCAGAAAAATATTCTAGTTGCAAAAGAATGCTTGATTTAAACAAGGTAATGAGAAGACTCAGCAGTCTCTGAGAACAGCTGATTTTATAGTCTATTAAGAGCAAAATCTTTTACAGCCAATTCTTGATCTATCTGTTTATAAAATAAGTACTTTGAAAGAGAGGATTACTTCTAGAGGATTCCGTGTGGGTATCCTGAATACCCGAGTACAGCCACATAGTCACTGCATAATAATTATAGATATACAACAAAACACAGCGCAACATGTTTGCAATTATTGTCCAGATTTTTTAGGTTGCCAAATGCTTTGCAAACAGTACCCAGCACATCTTTGAAACACCCTAGTACGGTGAGGTGACTGATACTGCATTTCCCCTTTTACTGAAATAACAAGGTCAAACGTTCCATTTTATGTGGATGCTCGATATAAGATAACCGAAACCTTATTTCTGAAAGTACTTAGTGTTCTATAAAGCTCCATGTTGAAAGCACAGCTCAGGGGTCCTCCTGCAATTTAAAGGTCTCTGTCAAGCACAGGGAACAGGTGCCAATCATCTGTGAAAAATAGAATTTAGGTCCCCATGGCAAAGGCTGAAATAGCAAAATCTCTGCTACAGTGCTTCCTATGAAAGGCTCCTTTTCCCTCCCTAAGCTCACCTCATAGTCTGCATGGCCTGTTCAGCCTCCGCAGCAAGGACAAAGGATATACGGCTGCTGTATGGAATTAATGTTTTAGCTACTTACCCTCTGTACGTGGGCTTTTCTTAATTAAAGCAGCCATTTATAGTCCTACCCACAGCTCATAATTTTTCAGCTTTTCAACTTCTGATGCAGGCTTGAACAAGGTTGCAGCCTAAACATCTGGTTTTCATGTCACATGCCAGTGCTCACTGCAATGTATCCTGATAGCCTGATTCTAACCCTAAGTATTTATTGAAGTATCAGAAGCACACACCTGAGGAAAACATCACTTTAACAGACACACATTAGCAACTGCATCAACACGCAATGTTCTACATAACTCCCCCCACTCTTCTGTTTCGAGCATCCTTCCCCCCTCCTCCTATCATGGTACCACTCATCTCCACGGTGCAGCGAGACCACCTTCCTATCCTGGAGACTTCAGAAGAACTATGAGTTTCCATTTTATCCATTATCCTGACCTTTTCATATCCACTACCATATGCGGATGACATATATTTTTCCAAATTCTTAAAGCATTTGCAATGCACTAGGTATGAGGAATAAATCTACACATCCTTAGTATACCTTCTCTTCACCCACAAAGAGGAAAGTATAAATATTCATGCCAGACATTACAGGAAAAGACCAGAAAAAGAAGGGACATCTTTTATTGTTCCCATATTCAACACAGAGTGTGAATGCAGTTATCGTCCTTTATGTTACTGCTAGATAACAGGGCATCTGAAAGAAGCAGCATGCAAAATATCAGCAAGCAGTGGGCCACTTCGGTGAGTCATAGCTCTGCAATACCCTAAGTTATAAGTACACTTGTAATCAGCTCAATAGCATCTTGGCTCAACAGCATCTCAAAAAAGCATTTGATATTCCTACAGGAATTTCTTCTACAAATGGCATCTACTGCCCATACTGCCATTTTACTTATTTTGCCCTCATTGGTATGGTATGGTAGGATACTTCAGTGGTACTAAAATAGGAATGCTCACTGTTTTCATGTGGACTTTTTATTTGGGCCAATTGTTCTCTTTTTAGGTTACAGTACTGATGGGAGTTCTCTTCTCTTACTTTCCTCAGGCATAAGTGCTTCATTTCATATATGCCTAAAGCTGTGTTTGCTACTGGGAAATACGCTTCCAACACAAACGATCTTGTTGAGACTGGAACAATGACAAATCAATCATTCCACAGATTGGCAACGGATGCTGGAAGCAGAGCTGTGTAAAATTATCACTTCCAATATATTGCAGATAAAACTGGCCTCTAATTTATTTAGCAGGTCTTTGCATCCCTACGAGACTGCACCAGATTTTGGGTTAAAGCTTCACTAGGGTTATTGAAGCAGCATCTTCATCTGTATCACAGTAATTTCTTATCCCAGTGGTCTTTCCTCTGAGAATATACAGCTTTTCCTCTTTGATTTCAAACAATTTTCCAATTGCTCTCCAGGGCAATTAGCCATCTATTAATGAAAGAAAGCATTGTTTCATGACTTTTGTGGCAAGTAATATATTGCACAGTGATACAGAACATAGATGCAAGTGTCAAAAGATTAAAATCTAGATTCTCAGAAGGGATCAGTTTAGGACTGTGATGCAAAAGAGATGCCTCAGGAACACTCCAAATTTGAAAGCCTGTGATACAAACCAGTTACCAAACAGAAAGGAATCTGCTTTCTGAGCTCTACAGTGTTCAAAGCTCTTTGCAAACTAATTTTGCTTTTCTTGTCCTGGAAAATCTGTGATTATACAACTAGGATTCAATTTAGAAGGAGAATGATGTATACCTTCTTTCCCACCAGTACCTCAGACACAATGAATCTGTCTCTTCTACCACTCACCTACATAATTTCAATCCTTCCTCAAGACCTGCAGGAACGTAATAAAATGATAGAAGTAGAATTAGCAAGAAACTAGCCAGTGTGAAGCCCTGCTCACATTACGTAGGTCATTTGCTTTCCAGCTGTCCAAATCTCATTGCCAAGTTTTGATTTCTACCACTTTAATTGCACAAGCACGTATCTTAGACACTTTGGAGAGTACCACACTAAGTGCTGACATACTGAACACTATGAATAAGCACATAGTACCACTTGATACAGTGTCACTCAATATGCCTGCTAAATTACTCCTAACTTGTCAAGCAGACAAGCAAAAAAATCAACACCAAAATGTCTGCAGTTAAACTGGTAACATGGGCTCCCTGCTATTTCCTTCTCAACACACACCTCCTATAGCTTACGACAAGTTACTTTCATCTTTGAAGCAATTTTGAAAAGGTATTTGCAAAACAGTAAGACTGCACAAAGAAAGAATGTTTAATGTTAACAAAGAAATTTGCATTAGCTGATTAGCTATGTTTATGGCCTTAAAATATGTTGAATTCTATCATCGACCCTCTGAACCTTGAATTTCTGATGATTTAAAATCCATAGAAGCATTTCATCTTCTCACCTGCTCCTAGTACTATTGAATAAGCTGTAGCTAGCTATTGGAATAAACAAGATCATTCAGAAAAGTTACAACTGCTTTTTCTTACATTTCAAGATAACAAATACAATAAATGCAAATCTGTACTAAATTCTTGCTTAGCATTTGACCATTTTAGTCAAAGCAGGAAAGCAATTTCCTTTACTTCTTTTCCAATAGGGAAGGGAAAGGTAATTCTGAAAGCTCTGCTTTGCCAAAATTGATGTGCAGTTTCTTCACTATTTAGATGTTGCTGATTAAGTTAACTATTGGATGAGTCACTCACCACTACAGAAATTTTTGTGCTTATGTTTTACTTCAAGTACAATAGAAAGAAGAAATTGCCCAAAATACTTTTAGCACTTATTATGTACAAGACATTAAACTACAATCAAGCAGAAGGAATTGACAGGGACACTCAGAGGTAAATACAATCCCTCAGGCTGCTTTGTAACCCATGTGCTTCTGACTCTAGACAAGAAAATTTCAAACAACTAGGTAACAGTGAAAGAGGATTATATTTTGTGAGAATCCAAAAATATCCTGTTACACTCACTTCTCATTTTTCAAATAGTAATATAGTGTCCTTAGTTAATAGCATAAGGTGTTCTTTCTGTTTCATATATGAATGTGGGTAAAGAACATTTCAACATACAGCTCACTCCCTTTATATGACAGATTGTTAAATGTAACCTTGCTGACCCTATATGGAATCTAATAATTAAGCGTACTAAAACCTAAACCGTGTCTGACTAAAGCATATTTTCTAAACAGTCTTTCTGTCTAATGCCAAGAACAGCAGGACAGGAAATACTGGGAAAAAACCACCACTTCCTTTCATAGTTTCCCCCAATGACTCATCTCCCTCCCTCAAATTCCCCTTACTCCCTACCCGAACTTGTCTGATTTTAGGTTCCAGATATTGTTTCTTCCTTTTGGTCTATCTCAGCTGGGTCAAGTACTCTGCCTTTCCCTCTCAGGAAGCTGTCGTTCTCCTTAATTGAATTACTTTCGTTGATGAGCTAGATGTATTGAGGTAAAGGCCTCTCACACGAACACACATTTACATTGCACACTTCACCACACTCTGGTTCCATCATTCCTTATTCTCGAATTCCTTTTTCAAAACACAACTACAGAACTGTGTACAATACACAGTTTTCTACAACCAGGCATACACTTCCCATTTTCTCCCACTCACTACTTGTGTTTATTCATTCCAGAAAATCATCTACAGCTGTTGTAGGCATGGAATCACTCACTGGAAGTCTCTTCTGAGTTTTTGTCAGCTGTGACATCCTGATTTTTCCCAAAACAAGTTCAGCATGTTCTTCTCATTTTTTATTTTTCTTTTTCATTTGGAATGTAGAATTGATCTGCATTTACATAAAATATGCTGAAATAATACAAAACAGAGTCATTAAATGCAGTTCTTACTCTTATTGACTCTTGTTATAATCTTTATAAACTTACAGTCAACAATTTTTTAACAACCATAACTTTCTTTATTTCCAGGTAGTAAAACCTTACTCAATGCTTCCATCAACCTAGTATATACTCCAACAAATCTGCTAGAAATACCCCTATTCAAGGAGATTTTCTCCAAGACATACGTCCATTATCCAGCTCTGAATTTATTTAACACACTCTTGATTTACTGATATTATTTTAGTATCCTTTTAAAACTGGAGTATCATTGGATAAATGCCATTCAGGTATTTATTATGCAGTTACCAAAGTTGTGATCTGATTGAATAAGACCCATTTTCCATAGAAAAATACGGAATTGCTGCATTACTGTTTTGTTTCATCAAATCCAATATCAAGCCTTTCCATTACAGTGCCTAAGGCTGAACTCAGTTTAACAAGTTACCCATGCTACACTTGTCTACTTCAAATAGCTCTCTGAAGTGTTATAATCTTACACATTCATTAAATATTAATGCTTGCAAGAAAGACATCTTACCCAGTGGTATTATACTGTGTACAAATTGTCTAGGCCTTCTGTCTAAAGTGTTTATCTTTAAACATTGTTAATTATTATTCTCCTTAGTGGATAAGAAGGCTGTATATCATCCTCAGGTGATATTGGCACATCATCCAATTTATTTTCAGATGCAGAGGAGTAATGGTTATGAATACTTGTCTCTTCCCTTCATCATCATTTTACCACCTCCATCTGTAAATGGACTTTGCCGTTCTTTGTCTCCTACATACAAGATTATTTTAAATATTCTTCCTCTCTTGCCCTTCTTAGCAAGATTTTAGATGTAACTAAGAGTTTTATACATACCTAACTTTTATAATAATCCATATTTCCCCATTTATTTAGATATTGCTTTTATTGTTTTAATTGAAAACTTTATTTCTCCACTGAAGCAGAAGGTCTCATTTAAAATTGTCCTCTTCCTCAACTACATCATTGCAGCTTTTCACTTCCCCATAAACTATAAGATCCAAATTTTTATTCATGTTTTTCTACTAGAGTTTTACTTAGAGGTGTCATTATCTTTGCTAAAGAAGAGGTATTTTACTACTTAAAATAAATTTTTGACTGCTTATTGTCCTCCCTTTTCTTTATATTAAAAGTAAGCAGATCATAACTACTGATTTATTGGAAGGCACCAACCTACTTCCAATTTGGTCATAATCCTACCTTAATCCATCATTTTAAGGCTCTAAAGGTGATAAACATATTCATGTAGCAGCATCAGAGAAAGAAAAGCATCATCAGTAATTGATGGACTTCAATGACTTTTCTTCTATGACTGCTTGCACTTCTCTTCCAAATTGGAATTCCACAGTAACAAAAGGTCTCATTTTTATGTATTCAGGAGAGTGCTCAAAAAGTAAATTTCCGTGTTCTTTGTTCTGATTTAAGAATCGTCAAACATTTTCAGCATTCCAGAGTTTAGACTATGATATTCCACAATCATTGTTACAGCTTCAGATGATTCTATTTTTATTACTGATTACTTGAAATCAAGCTATAGTATTTCATCATAACACCACTCTTCCCTAACTGTGTCTCTAAACTACTACAAATGTTGTAGGTAAAATTTAGCCAAAGAACTCAACTGGCTTGTAATATTTCAGTCCTGACAAATAGTTTCAATCAAATCTGGTATTAGAAATATGTGTTACCAAACAAAAATTGTCACCAGGCAGGTGTACAACTTCTCCTGGCTTATTGATAATACATATTATATTTTTATTTGTACTTTTGCTACTCATATATTTTCATAAATTACAATTAGCCAAAATTAATTAAAAACTAATGGACAAAATTTTTACAACTAATTGAAAATTTTTCATTTAACACATTGGTTTGCCTTCCAGTCTGTGTCAAACTTGCCTCCCTAGCACTGTTTCTTCCAACTAGACCATCGAGAATCCTCCAAATTTACAGTTACAAAACCCTTCTCTGTTCATAAGATGCAGATCAAAATCTCAAATCTTAAAACATACTTATCAGACTGAATATATGAACTCCCAGTATTTCCTACCTTCTATCTTTTTCAGAGAGGAAAGTTAACCACCTTTCTGCTACCCTTCACAATTTCCAAGCTTTCTACAGACTACATTGTGCAACACGCTGTCATCTAATTAGATCCAACTTACACGATCAGTTTGATCAAATTTTCTGAATACTCCATAATCTGGCCTAATTGTGCAAGTATAATTAAAACATCTGTCCTGAAGAGAAATTCATACTGCATTGAATTCTTTCCTGAATTTTCAGGATTGTCAATGACAAATCATCAGTCAGCACAATATTGACAACTTTTCTTTGCCCTCTTTGTTGTTTCATCAGATATTTATTTTCCTCAGAGGTTAAGACATGTGCATTTACCATAATAAATATTTCTAGCAAAACTGAGTAACTCCTGGCTGCCATTTTTCACTAGTCACAAATCTCTAGCCTATTCATTTAATCTTAACTATTTACAGTTACCTTGATACAAATGATTTTTTTTCCAAGTCACTCAGAGCATTGGGCTTTTTTAGCCTTTGTTTTCTTCAATACTGCATAGCACTGGAATTCACATTTTCAAATTTCACGTTTTCTTCTGCAGTATATGCCACAACTTGTTCTTTACAAGGCCAGAGCTCTGGTCTGTCTGTGTTTCAGAACAAGAACACCACATAAACTTTAGAAGAGTCAGCACGAGTATATTAACAGACATCTACAGAATAAGAACAGGATAAGATGATTCAAAAGGAGGTTTTCTTCCCAGTAACAAACACTGGTCAGAAAGTATGTTTCTGCTAGAAAAGGTTTCAGTTAAACAGGTTCTCTGAAATCCAGAATTAGTAGGAAAATAATTTTGAGGTAAATTATAAGATACCAAGTATATAACCAAGCTATATACCATATGGATACCAAACATAAATAGTTCCAACCTATAGCTGTTATTTAGTATGTCACCAAAACTACTGTGAATACTTATGTCGTGGTTCAAGCCCAGCCGGCAA
>NW_009935765.1:10085-15475 GCF_000696875.1 Nestor notabilis | reverse complement strand
GCAGGCAGAGCTCCTGGGACACTACAGCCCGCCTGGCTGCAGGCACTTAACGCGGCGCTCGTTGCTGGGCCCAACAGTAGCCCGGGGAACGCACAGAGCTGCTGCTGTGGCGCGGTCGTCTCAGCGCTCGGTGGCTGCTGCTTCACATGCTCCTGCGTGCACCGAGGAAGGGAGTTAATCTGAGGTTTGCTCTCTGTAGGTACGTCCCGTCCCAGGCTGATATAGCAGTCTTTGAAGCAATCAGTGCTCCACCTCCTGCAGACTTGTTTCATGCTCTTCGGTGGTACAATCACATTAAGTCGTACGAAAAGCAAAAGGCGAGGTATGTCTAATACGAAGAGTTTAAGTGTATATGCATACTGGCCTACAAAGTGTTGCAGTTGTTTGTTCGAGTTTGAACAAACCGTTGTTTTTCACTGGTACCAGGTAGCTGTTTGTGTTGCTGTTGGAACAGGAGCAACTTTAGCAGAGCAGGCCTCTTCTGTCAGTTCTTACACTCCTTGCTTAGCATTTAGGCAACTTGATTCTGTCGCTGTTCAGTTGTTGAGATATCTGCTGAAGTGTATAAGAAAGGCTTGAGTGTTGTTGCTGCCATTTACACAGAGATAACTGCTGAAAGCTGGAAATTTCTTAATAGTACTTGACCCCATAAAAGTGACACCAAAACTGATTAGAAAGTATTACAGGTGTCATGAGAGGTAAATATACAATATATAGATGATAGATGAGGAAAGTGCTTTGTTAGAATTTACTCCTGGAAGGTAAAACAAAATTGATTTGCAATGCAGAAGCACGTACAGAGAAGGGGAGATCTGAAAGCAAATGCTATCTTTTTTTTCTTTTTTAGTGATTTTAGTGTTCATGAAAGGTGCTGTATTGACATCCATGGAGACTGCAGGCCTCTCTAAAAAGGTACAGCATAGGTAGTGTCAGTATTGCTGCACTGCCTCCTCTGTGTGCCTCAGTCCAGTTTGGAGGGAACTCTCGTAAAGTTTCTGAAGCTCTTAAAATGCTAAAGGGGACTGAGATGATAAAGTTGCTTCACAAAGTCTGCTCTGTGGAAACTACTTCCAGTTCCTGAAGCTAAAGCTGGTTTTATGATTCTTGTAACAGCAGTTCACAGTAATAGAACTACAAGCCTATTCTAAAACTACAGAATTAGATGAGCTGTAGAAACACAAGTTCGAAGAACAATTAATCTGGGGGGCTCTGGTCCCTCCTGTGCTGTTGAGACCCAGCTTTCAGAGTAAAGTATTCACTGAAACCTACCAAGTTGGCAACAAGGTGTTTTCTGTCACTTTGTTTTTAAACAAAATATTTTTAGGAAACCATGATCAGGAAGACGATTAACTTTTCCTACACAGGACATACTGCAGATAAATGATTCCAATAAGAAGGTGTTTTCTATCCATACACTTTGGTGGAGCAGCAGTGTTGGTTGGGCAGGATCATGTCAGTTCAGATGAACAGTCCTTGAATATGGGATTTGCTGTAGTCTTAGCAGTATGTCAGGACTATCAGGGGTCATCTTTGGGGAGGTTCTGTTTTCAAGTAGCAGAACTAGATTTAAATATTTTTTTGGCAGCATTTGATTCCGAATGCACTTGTAGGTTCATTGACAGATTGTTGGTATTGGTATTGACACTTGAGTAGGTTTCTAATACCTGATCCTTTGTTTCAGCTTACCAGGAGTAAAGAAGGCTTTGGGGAAATATGGTCCTGCTGATGTGGAGGACACAACAGGGGCAGCCACAGATAGCAAAGATGATGATGACATTGATCTTTTTGGATCTGATGATGAGGAGGTACGTGTGACCTATTTGTATTATGTTTGGAGCTTTGGAAATACCCAGGTATATGGATCTTTGCCTTAACTAGTTTAAGTTACTTAAATTTGTGACCTTGATACCAGATCCTACTTGGAATTCTTAAATTCAGCTGTCTCTGCAGAACAGAACAGCTTGGAAGGTAAAAAGACTTAGAAAGGAATGGATTGCAATGGGGTGAACTGCCTGCTTTGACTGGCTACATGATGAATAAAACAAAAATATCACCATCTTTCGGCTGATGGTTGTGATGATTTGTTTTTGCCTGAGTAGATGCCGGTCAGCTTGGTTATGCTTTAAAGATGCAGGGTTTTGGTGCTTTTCTGTAACTTTAGATTACACTTTCAGGAAAGCGAAGAAGCAAAGAAACTGAGGGAAGAACGTCTGGCCCAGTATGAATCAAAGAAGTCCAAAAGTATGTCTACCAGGAACTTTTTAATCTCTTACACTTGGGTGGATTTTCATACATTTGAACAGGGTGGCTAGAAACACTCCTTAACTGTAACATACAGGCTTGACTGGAATGAGATGGGGAGTAGTCAGCTTCGCTTGAATAGCCTGTGAGCTTAGCCTTTCCCATAGCAAATAGGAACTTTAACATAGCTTTTGTTCTGTTAATACACTCTTGTTTGATTTAATCCAGAATCTGAGCTTTCTATTTAAATGGAGGTAACCCTGGGATTTTTTTTTTTTAAAGTGTATAGAAAAGGCTGCACTATGCAAGTCCCTCCACAGCTACTGGTCTGCAACTGTTCAGAATTGTAGCAGTTGCAGTATTCCCTCTGTGGAAAATAAACTGTTACACAGGATTAAGCTACTTCTCAGATCCTCTGAAAAAGACTTCCTGTGTAACAAACAACATCAGCTTCTTAATCTGTGTTTTCTTAAGAGACTTTCTGAAGAGCATATGTACATCTGCATATGTAGAGCTGAACTATTTAGGAAATTTATGTTGGTACAAGAGGCCTGTCACAAGAGGAGGTTGTTGTTGGTGAAATTGGAAAAGTTGCACTTCTAAAGCTAGTTTGCAAGTATATTAATGAGGTTTTGAAAATTTCCTAGTTCTTAATGGTGGTTTTCTTCCCCCAGAACCAGCTGTTGTTGCCAAATCATCGATCTTGCTTGATGTGAAACCTTGGGATGATGAGACAGACATGGCCAAGCTAGAGGAGTGTGTTCGAAGCATTCAAGCAGACGGATTGGTCTGGGGATCCTGTAAGTAGGAGGTGGTTTCAAGGCAGGGAGATAGAGATAGTGCAGTCCCTTAACATACAGTGTATGAATGGGTGGAGTTGTGGTTGCTGTTTGCTGATCTGACAAAATGTAGCTGCAACAGTGCAGGAATTGCAATCCTGCATTTTATCTTGACGTAGTCAGAAAGGTGTTATTAGTGCAGCAGCCAGGATAAGAGCCAAATGCAGGTTCCTAGTGCAGCAAGCAGACATGTATACATCCACATCACTGGTTTGGCTGGGTGGGGAGACACCTACAAAAAGAAACTGTCTTAACTACCTTGTGGTGAATGCTGTGTTGTTGATCAGGCAGTCTATAATCTGGAACAAATTATGCTGTTTATGTATTCCTGCAAACTGCTTTAGTCAGTTCAATCTTAGATCTGCATTTTTAAGAGATCCCACCAATCAAAGAGTATTAATGCTTTTTTCTTCCTTTGTTTTTGCAGCCAAACTGGTACCAGTTGGCTATGGTATCAAAAAGCTTCAGATCCAATGTGTCGTTGAAGATGATAAAGTTGGAACAGATATGCTGGAAGAGAGAATAACAGCTTTTGAAGATTATGTACAATCAATGGATGTAGCTGCTTTCAATAAGATTTAAGTCTTGAGATACCTAGAATAAATGTAATTGCAAAAATCGGGCTGTGTTTGTGATTAATTTGTGTGCTCCAACTCTTAAAATCTGGTTAAGGAGTGAAGTAGAAGTTAAATTGAATTTCAGGGTTGCTCCAATGTGCCACTGTAGTACCCAAGACCATGAGCCAAAGAAAGAGAAAATACACTGTCAATCCAGGTTTAACATCTACTTGGCTTGAAAAACCTGAAATGTTCCTTTGCCTGCCCCTGCTCTTGGGGGAAGCTGAATTTTTGGGCATTTCTGAATCCCTCCTAAAACGAGGGGTGCTTTCAAGGGGAAAGCACAGGGCTTGGGCAAAATGCAGGTAGCTTCTTTCAGCAGTTAAACAGAAGTTTAAATTACTTTTATTTATTAAAGGTGATGGCTAACCAAATATACTGTGGCTTTTGTTGAAAGCTATAACTTGGCTTCACTAAGGGAGTGGAGGTGAGGATAAGTTAGAAGCCACTGCCCTGCACTGATCACAAGGCATGTAGTGAAACAGACTTTATTGGGAGAACGAAAGTGCGGTACCTTGTTGCCTCCTGTGGTGTGGATTTGGAGCTCTTTTTCTCTGAGGTGTGAAAATATTTGCAGTGAAAGTACTGTAAATTTTGCATTTTTCCCGGGGCTTTTTAATTAGTACAGCAAAGAATGGTGTTGGTAAAAGCTCCTGCTTTGGTTCGCATTCAAAGGTCCTTGTGCATCCTCTACCTTAAAACATCCCGGGCAGGCACTGGTGGTTAGCCTGGGGAGCTGGGTTGTGCTTCTTGAAAGGCGCTGCAACTCAAAGGCGACTAGAGGGCAGCATGCACCTTCCACCAGGACTCCGGGCACCAGCCCTTCTGCAGGGCAGTGCGGGGATGAGCAGGCTGCAGTGACCGAGGCTGCAGCTAATGCAGACAGGTAGTTGTATAATAAACGAAGCATGCTCCAGGCTAAAACTAACAAAAAAAAAAAAAAGCGTTCAATTAAAATGCAAAGATAAAGTAGCATAACTAACACCAGCTTGAGCTGCTTGCTTGGCTCCAGCTTGGTTTCTAGGTTGAATTTTGACATTTTTTCAAAGCTTGAAGAACCTATCAGAACTAAATTGTTCTCCATTCCTTATCCATAGGAATGATACAAATGTAAAGGTTGTCAAAATTGTGAAGCTTCTTAATAAATCTCATTTCTAGACCACCTTCTGGACTGAGAAATTGTGACCTTGAAGTAGAAGCCTTTTATGTGCCACGTTGGTCACTCTGAGAGGAAGATGTTCAGTGCTGAAGCCTGACAGCAGCAGCTAAAATAACTTTTTGCTCTCTTTTCCACAAAGCATGTGTGTGTGGTTATCTAGGGTAGCAGGTCCTGTTTCTCTTGTTGGAATGTCTGCCAGCTTCACATTATGCAAGAGCTTTGTTTTATAATTTGTCTCAGGGGGAAAAAAAAAATCTGCCTCCTAAAGGTTTAAATCATGATTCAAGAATTGAAAGTATAATTACAGGCTTCAGTCCCACCTCCCATAAACTTAACTCTTAAAGGACTCGCTTCACCCTGTGTGTAATTAATGCACAGCACCCTGTCTGTGTAAATTTTCTAGCTGCTGCTTCTGCTAAATCATGTAGCTTAGTTTTTACTAATTCTGTCATGGTGCTGTTGAAAGCAAGAAATCAGCAAATGCCACATCAGAAAACAATTAAATAAATTCTGCCATAAAAATACCATTTTTAT
>NW_009935765.1:0-10054 GCF_000696875.1 Nestor notabilis | reverse complement strand
ACTCTTTCCAACCTCCCATTCAACATGTTTCTTACCTTTAAACTCTTTCCTTGACCTTGAAATTAAAGTTCTAGGTAGATAAAATAGTTTGGTTTATAGGCTAACTTTGCTTCAATACAGCCCTGTGAGCCATCTGTCTGACCTGCCAGGCTGGATTTCTCTGTGTGTGTGTTTCATTTAGGCGAAGCGTGCATGTACAAACTCTTCAGTTGTTGGGATTTCTTTTGTGGGTTTCTTTTCCTTGATCTTAGAAGGAAACTTGCTGCACAGGAACAAAACAAAAGCTAGAGAGCCCAGTCTCTAGCTGAAAAAGAGATAGGCATGTGGGCAAGAGAACTCCATGGAATCAACATATCTTTATGTTAGGGGGTTTTGTGTAGTATTTAGAAATGTGCTGGTACGTTACTGTGTCATTGTGCCTGTGAAAAATCAGCATCTTAGAGTAAATGAGACACTTCTATCCCAAATGTCTTAACAGAAAGTTCTGTAATTTAAATACGTGATATACAGGAATACTGGGAAAACAGCTTCAACAAAAGTAATGGTTACAAACTGATCTACACAACAACCTTCAGAAGTACAAACTGCTCAGGAAGCAGATAAGAGTAAGTAACCAGAATCTGTCTATTATGAAGCATGCCAATAGCTATTATTCTTGAATGAATGGTTGATCACAGAGCTGTTTCCTATGAAGTGTTTTTTCTACAGTATCTTATAGCACAGTAAGATAGATCCCCTTCTTCTGGCTGTTTTTTTCCATTGTGTTGGGCTGAATGAGCGTTCCTTAGTCCAAGCAGCAGAGAACTGTTGGTATTATTTTGGATTTTCTTTGGAAACAGAAACTTAGAGCATTGTCAGTTTTGTTGAGGTGTCTTCCATTACTCTTGCAGAAAACATTTGGAGACAATTCTGTAGCTGATCTTGGTGTGAATAAGGTAGTAATTATATTGCAAAATTATTAATCCACTTAACTCCATAGACCAGGGCTGACTTTGGCCATATTCAATTCTGTTCTCTCTCTCTGTTTTCTACCTCAGAGGAAGCTTTCTGATAAATTATGTAAGACAGCATAAGTATGTTCCCCCATTTGAAAATCAATCTCCTTACTGTATAGCAGTATGTGTGCTCACATAGCTGCCACGCAGGACGAAAGCTAACATAAACCTTATTCCTGTAGTAGAAATGGTCAGGAAAGGGTCTTTAGGAAGGAGCTGTTCTAACGGGCAGTCACTGCATACTGCTGCTGAGAAAAGCAAATAACCACACTCTTTGGGAACAACATTTTATTACTTCACTTGGAGTACAGTCAGGAGAGTGGTACTACTGCATGTGAAGGAAAACCACGAAATGTTTGATTCTGGCACATTCAGCAGCACAGTGCCAAATACTGTGATGAGTCAATATGTACCAAGCAGCAAATGACTCAATGGAACAGTGCTGCTTACCAGCTTTCCAGCCCAAAGTGGAATACACTGAAATTCCACTGATCCTGCCTGACTCCCAAACTCTGAAACCAGAGTTCAAAGAAACAGTTTCAGACCGCAGTCAGACTATTTGTATTTGTACAGCTATCAGTACTGGATGTGCTCATGCATGCAGATGTATATATTTTATACAAAAGCAAATATATTTACATATAAGGCCTCAGTTACAGTATAAATGCTACTTACGTGTGTTGGCAGGCCATAGAAAGTAGGTAGATTATCTGAAAGGCAGTTTTATTCTATGTACCCAGGTCAATAACAATTCCTTTCCTTTTTTCCAACAAGGCATAAACAGTTTCAATTCATCCAAACATTTATGTTTTTACTCTTAGTGGAGTTTTATCCCACATTCAACTTTTTAATTAAGTGGTATTGCATCAGGAATTGGTCCATTCCACTTAGCATATATATTTGCATTGGTGCATGTGTGATTCTACAGCAAGCAACAAGTTGGAGCAGAGCACAGTGTAGCCAGGACTCTCTAATCTTTCTTAAGAAAGTGGACTCCATTTCCTGGGTGTACCATCTTGCTTCTTATTTGGTAAAGAAGTCTAAATTTGGCTACAGACTTGTTACAGAATATTGTTGAATTAACTCTGCCCATTTTTTGAAAATTGGCATTAAGGCAAACAAAATGTTGTATTATTTCTCTACCTTTGTTTGACAGAGCAATAAAGAACAACAGATAGTTGTAACTCTCTTTGAGCCTGAAAGTTTAAAGAGGAAAAGAACAAGTGTGGCACAGGATCTTCAACCTCAGCTTCTCTAAGAAACATTTCCACTAATTCTTTGCACATTTCAAATGATCCTAAAACCCAGGTGAAATATCTGCTTGCTATTTTGCATACAACTGGCCCTAAAAGTACAAGTGACCAGAAAACACAGAATCTCCTGTCTTACAGTATAAGATAAAGAGTGCTGGGAGAAAACAGATTTTATTCCCTGTCTCAGGATTCTTCTCCAACTGTGGAGTGAAGCCACCAGCAGCTTTGCTCAGCTGGGATGTAGCCAGGTGATTCCTACTTAAGGCAATACTAGATAATCAAGAGACTCGAGCCGTTGATGTATGGCCATGCCCTCTTGGATGAGAATGCTTGATCAAGAGTGTCATCAGTGATTGCAAGGAGGAACATTTTTATTATGTGCTCTTTTGATATCAACGAGGTACAGAACCACAACACAACAGCAGGATTACAACAGCATTCCTGATCAAAAATCCAGTTGGAGCAATTCCACTTATGCTGACAACTTTCAGTTCAGGCTGTGTGTGCACTGCAAGTCCACCACACGCAAAAGATGTGTCCCTTAAAACCTTTCCAAGGAGAGCAGCAAGTGCAATGAAGCCAGCTGTTTAACATACAACTGTAGATGCAAAGATGCACATCTGACTGACAGATGCAAAGTCAAGAACACCTCCAAATCTCCTGCCAGCTGTTTTGGAGAGGGATGGTGACAGGAGCAGTCACTGAGCAGTTTCACAATAGTGCACAGGCGCATGGGTGTTGTCCGAGCTCCACAGCTGCTCACTGACAGTTCCAGAGCGGCTCACCTCCCACAGTGCCAACTTCAGCACCTCAGAGACTGTAGTCTTGACCTCAGCCTGGAACTTTTTGCTAATCAGAACGTAAAGGATTGGATTGAGGCAACTGTTGATGAAACCAAGGCTGGTGGAGAGGGGAATGCCATCCTGCAGTAAGTCGTGCAAGTTTTCATCATGGTGAGCTGACAGCTCCACGATGCTGAATATGTGATACGGTGTCCAGCAAACAAAAAAAGCTACAACTACAGCAATGATGGTCCAGAAAAGCCTGCTGGAAGTCAATACAGTCCTCCTCTTCACTTTGACAATCAGCAGCGAGTAGCAAATAACCATGGTCACTAGAGGAAAAAGGTAACCAAATGCAAGCCTCACCCAAATGAGAATGTGATGTGTCAGCAAAATAAGTTCCCTGTTATGGACGTGGAAGTTGTTGTAGCAAATGGTGACATTGTTGAGAACTGTAGCTGTATCTCTGAAGTATAAGGCAGGGCCACCAATAATTGCAGCTGACATCCAAATGATCCCACTAAGAATGAGCGTGTTCCTTACGGTCCGATACTTGTAGGAAAAGACTGGATGGACAAGGCGGATGTAGCGGTCAAGGCTGATGAATGTCAGGAAGAAAACACTGGCAAACATATTAAGTAGCGCAATGAACGAGTTCATTTTGCAAAGCCACTTCCCAAAAGGCCAGTGGAAGCCCATTGCCACATATGTAATATAGAGGGGCAGGAAGAGAACAAAAATGAAATCTGCAATGGCCAGATTGAGGAACCAGAGTGTAGAAACAGATTTATCCCACTTAAAGCCCATAAACCAGATGACAATGGCATTACCTGGCACTCCTAGCAGAAATGCCACACTATACAAGGAAAGGGAAATTATATGGGCAATGCTGAGGGAGGACTGGGGTGATTCGTCTTCCTCAGGCAGGTCGTAGAAATAAGAGTAGTTCTCAAAATCTTCAAATGTCATGTTGCTTTCTAGGGAAGAAAATAAATAGGACAGTCAAAAGGGAAAATGCTTTACTGCACTGCAAATAGTAACTTGCAATTCCTTTAAGTTCTTGGTCCTAAAAAACCCCAAAACATTGACTTAGTTTCACACGTCTGTCACTTCTTAGCTGTCAGTTGTCAGCACAAAGCTTGTGGAGTATTTTGGTCACAGGCATTTAAAGAAAAGCCCAAATCAAGACAACACTTGAAATCTTCAGGAACTGTTTTCTTTGTATTTATTTCTTAATACAGAGCACTGAGCACAGTTTCACTGATAAATTTCTGGGAGACAGGATGCAAAGTTTTACTGAAGTGTGATTTTTCTATTCTTTTCTAGTCGGATTTCATATTTTACTGCTCTGTTCCTCTTTGAAGCAAGTTTAGGGATTACACCTATCAGAAACCAGAGAAGCACCTAGCATCTATGTAGGAAAAAAAGCGCAGTTAAAGTGCCAGGGAGCCATTTTTTATGAAATTACTACCCACACACACCTCAAATTACAGTTCACGAAACAGTCAAGACAGTCATTTCATTGCTGAGGCAACTGAAAGTTCATGGATTTATTCCTCTGCATCATGTATCTAGCTTAGTATAAAGGAATGCTGTTTTTCAGGTACATTCAACGCATTAGATTTCCGTAACGCAGCAAAGGAGGTAGAGAACTAAACATATAGAACATATTTCAGGGACAACACATACAATTGTGGTATTCTTCCACTAGTGAGCTGAGAAACAAGTAAGAGATGAAAGAAAATAAAGCTTCCCAGGAGAATAAGACACACTGTAAGAGCTATAGATGAGAATGCGCGTGTCTGGTTTGTTAGGGTTTTTTTAAGACAGAACGATCGTCTCTGTATTCTTCTGCTGCAAAAGCTCCTGGAACTTACAAGTACAACATGATATTTCATACAGGAATTTCCTTGTAAAACTCCAAAGGAAGAGTGTGGGAGGGAGGGAAGGGGGGGAGAGGAGAAAGGAAGGAGGGAATAAAAACCAAGCGAAAAATCCAGAAAAAAATAAATGAATGGGAAAATGAACAGCAAACAGAGGCTGAACAGGAAAAAACACTCAGACTTTATGTGTTCATTCCAATACACCACAGATGGCCACAGTCTTACAGAAATACCTGCAATGGTCAAAACAAATATTCTGCTAAATTCTGTTATCATTTAAAGCTATATTGTCTGGCTGGACTCAGCTGCACTAAAAACCTGCTCCTGAGACCAGGATATGACCAGCCCATTGTACTACGGATGAGCTCACCGGTACGTTTCTGGGCACTAGCTCCATTCAGAAGCTGAAAATCAGCCCCCGCTTTTGGAACTCAGTCCTGAATTCCTGCAATTCCATTGATTTTAGCATGCTAAGGACAACATGAGAGGGGTCTCCAGAGTACGCTGCCTGCAGAAACACATCTGCAAGTTTGTATTCATGTACATACCTTTCCTCCAAGAGTAGTTCGCTTACTTGGAAAGGATTACTCCCACAAGTGAAGCTACGCATGTGCACACACATTAGCAGGATTAGATTCCTCATTCGTAGATGGATAGGCAAGGGTGGGGAGGGGGAGAAAGTTGTGTAATTTTATATCTCTTGATTAAAGAAAATATGTAGTAAGAGTCAATACAGCCTGTTCTGTCAAGAGGCTATGATAACATTTGCCCTTCATAATTTTCATCAGGCTGAAAGAATGTTATTTGGTTGCTGTCCTGATAAAATGATACGTACTGGGCTGCATTCATGTAATTACATGCCCCTTGGGGGTAGATTCTGCGCCAAATACCAGTACCACCCATCTGAGTAATTTTTTCAAATAGCTTAACAGCTGCTGAGAAATAGCATAAACAAGGAGCAGTACCACTAACATCTGCAACAACAGTACATTTGGACAGTTTTAGAGGACAGTCAGATTAATAATTGGATTTTTAAGTGTTTTTACCTATATACAGAACTATACCTTCAAATTAAATTACACAATTAAACAACAATAAAATAATTCCAATTCTTAGATTCTTGCTGATTAAAATCCCATGTTCCGGTCTCTAATCAATTTTGCTTTTAAGTTTCTCGGGAGTTAGCACAACATAATACTTGGATTCAAACATTTTCTCCCAAACTTAGTGCTAAAAACCCATAATGGCAATAACAAATATTTGCCTACTGCCCAACAATGTTGATTATATATATAGCATTTCAAACATGATGTACAGCAGGAGAAAGAAAATCCACCTAAATAAATACTAAATATTTACCAAGCCCCCTGTAGTTTAAAACTCCTCCATGGAAAGAGCGTGCCTTTAGAATGCAGTTGTTTCTCAAAGCTTGTATTTTTCCTTATCTCTAACTCCTAGTCTTCCCATGCAGTAACTATTTAGCAGTGTGGAGGAAAACAGCAGGAAGAACATTGCTTACCACTGCTCCCAGTGCAGATGCTGAAACTAGACTCTGGCTAGGGCTCAGAAAAGACTGACAGTTACCTTTGCAAAGCCCAGAAACTTTTACCTCTGGCATCCACATATGAAGCACTTCTACAACAGGACTTGTGGTGTTAAGCCCTGCCCTGAAAAAGGTAAGCAGTAGGGGATTGTCAGTAGAGCTATGCTGGTTAACATCACTAAGGACCCAGATTTTTTTCTTCTGGGGTAACTGTTAACCATCATTCAGAAGGGATATTTGTGTTCTTGAAAAACACACATAGCAGCATATACATGAGTTTGCTGGGGTTTTTATTTATTAATAAACTTTAGAGTCAGAACTGTTGTGCAGTTCAAGTCTAGGTCTTGAAAGTGAAGAAATCTAATATTACTCCTTATTCTGTCACTGATTTCCTGTATGATCTTTGATAAATTGCCTAATTTCCAGGGTGAAAAAGCCTCTCATGAACCTGTCTGCAAACAAAGGCTCAGCAGAGAAAACCAGACTTTCTGCCAGCAGTTTCCGCTTGGCTTTCAGGCCAACTGCTAGAAAGGGTAAGGGAGGTTTAGTGTAGTTCTCTGGCTCAGTCCCTGCTGGTCCAGGGTTGCAAGGAGCCAGAGCAAGGAAAGTATTTTTCAGTAAACAGGAAAGTGTGGTTAGAGGCTTGCCAATAGGACTTGGGGGCAGCCACAGGTTACAGAACAGCCTTGTACGGCCTATGGATGAATATAACAAGTTTAGACTTCATCCTGTCTTTTTCTTTCTTTCTTTCTTTTAATAGTAAACAGCCAGTGTAAAGTATACACTGAGCAGTTGTTTGACTGGAGCCTGTTCCTGCTTGCTGAGGTCACAAGCGCTCTGAAAACTGAGCCTCCTTCATTCAGTTGCTTAATTATGAATATAGTTGCTTAAATTTAAGCAAATAAGTTCCAGAACATTTGACCAGGAGGTTTCATTTCCTGTTCCCTTCTGTAAAACAGAAGTTAATTATGAAATGACTTCATAGGAATACCACAGGTAGTGATACACACCAAGTGTCACTTGGTGCTAGTACCTTTTAGATCCTAGGACAGAAAACCAGAATACCAAGAAACACAGATTGTTAAGAAACATTTCTAAGGCACGGAGCCACAGGACTGCTGTGAAAATACTTTCACCATGTGCTATATGAGCTATCTTTCTCTGAATTTCAGCAGGGAATTACAGAATTGCATCTCAACTGACATATGCATAGCTTTTTATTACAAGTACATAGAGCTCGTTTTCTCTGCTACTATTACAGTAATTCATAAAGTTGAGCCATAATGACAACTTGGACAAATGATTTGATCTGCTTAAAATAGAACAGCTTTTGTCACACTAAGAATGGCCTTACGGTTATGACATGGGACCAGTACTTTGGACTCTATTCATGGTTAATGCCACATGCATCCTGTTTGAGTAGGGGAAGTCGTCTGACCTCTTCACGCCCCGGCTCTGAGGTCAGAGGAATGGCTTTTGAACTAAATTACATTGGATTTTCAGTCTAAAATAGGAGAAAACAAACAAAACAGTTGCAATTTCCACTCACTTCACTTGATGCTGTCTTCCTGGGGGTTTGAAGCTCCCTAAGCACCACACAAGTTAGGTTCCAACCTTATCACACTGGTAGTCTATGTCACATGTTTGGGATACGGACTGCACAACCCCCCTCTCACATTTGGTCCTTATTAGTTATGAAATTTACAGAGAAGTTCCATGGAAGAGCTTATTCATCCTCTGTCTTGGTTAAAAGTTAACACAAATATTTGAGTGGTAGTCCTGAGATCTGTTCCTTCAGTGTGATGAACCGTGCTCAGAGCCTCTGGCCAGCTAAACTAATTTCAGAGGTAACAATAGTGGGTCCTGACTTCATAGGAAAAATATGGTTTGAAGAGTTGGCTATCTCAACAGTTAACATATATTATGAAGGAAGTATATTACACAAACACACCTTTTAATGTTTTTATGAATAATTTGGAGCGTATCATATTCTATGTGTATCATCTATGGCTAAATAAAAGCTTGTTTGATTGATTCACTTCAACTTCTGTCATTTCCAAGAGTCAAATGTTGGAGAACAACTGGTTTCTCAAAAGATCACTTAAAGCCTGCTTGTCATTCTGTGTCTCAGCAAGTTTGTCTGGATATTGAAATAATGTAAGAGCCTTCAAAGTCTTAAAACATTTAAGATGCTAAATTTTGAATTTATCTAGCTTCAAAAACATAAGCATAAAAATAACCCAGTAGTTTATCTGTAAAGTTCAAAACACAGAAGGCTGAGTAAGTTTATTAGAGGTATATACATATTTCTGGCAAGTATTTTACAAAGACATAAGAAAAGATCCTAAAACTCATGAGGAATACTGATGATATTACAAACTGTCATAGACTCATATTTCTGCCTCAAAAGAACAAAGCTAAGATGACCACTTGCCTCCACGTTAAAACATTCTTATAGCAGGAAGTGCCTGATACACTCATACTACAAAATTAAATCATAGCTATGCTATAATTTCAGACTAAAGCTGGCCCTGCAGACAAAGCTACTAGGGAAAAAACCCAGCATTTTAAGCTAGTATACACGAAAGCAGAATCAAGGCTTGTGTGGATGTTTTCTCTTTCACAGACACATACACAAATGTCTACCTCTTGACTATTGCATGGTAACAATAACTTTATAAGCTATCCTGAATTCAGCAACTAGAATGGGTTATAATAGAAAGGGTATGTGACCAGAAACATTTTCAAGTCATGATACAGATGTGTTTGTTCTAGCAGACAAGACACGAATGCAAATAACCATCATTCTCCACTATGTCTCTCAGTGAAGCAGTGTTAGAAATGTAGCTACAATGTACTAGCTAAAAATCTCCTACAATTTATGCCAAAATCAACTAACTTAGAACAAGGCCAAACATGACCCTGTTAGTCATAACACGACTTCATCTGTGGTATTGAAGTCATTTGACCCAATAATAGCCTCATAACATTTTATACAGTGAGTGTTACAGAGGGATTAACAAACCCTTACAGAGCAGGCTCAGTTAATACTGGTAAAGCAATGATTTCAGACTGCACTTTTGCTGCCACAGAGATGCTAAACAACAAATGGAGAAAACAGCTTTATATCTATATAATGCTGCTGTAATAGGAAAAGAATCTACAGTAGGTCTGGCTTGGATATAACAACTCATCCAGACAACTGCTGCAATTGAGCAGTGTACCATTTCCACAATCAGGTAATTCAAATGTCTGCACCCAGCAACTGTGTATCATCAAAACTGATTTATTTTCATGCTGTTCCCAAGCACCAAGACTTCCATCCCCAGAGAAGATACTCAGATGTCTTTGGGATATGCACTGGATGGAGGGGTGAGGTGTGGAGAGGGCACTTGGTAAGTGTGTAGTTAACACTTGCTCCTACTCTTATTACCTTCCTTTAACACAGCCAAAAGTAGAAATATATTTTTTAATGTTCCTTCTGAATGTAAGGATTTGCTGTAACCACTGCAAGTCTGTCATGTGATCACAAACATATTCCATGAAGTCAAGAAAATGAGAAGTGGTATCTGTGAAACACTTAAAGTAGCTCCATTCG
>NW_009935764.1:0-36240 GCF_000696875.1 Nestor notabilis | reverse complement strand
GTCCTTTCCAACCCAAACCATTGTATGATTCAGCACCTTACATCATCATGTGACAAACAGTGAAAATAGGTGTCAGGAGAACCAAAGCATCTTTCTCACTTCCTACCATAAGTAGTCATCTGCTGTGCCTTTAGCCACCAGGTAGTGAACATTAACAGAGCTGGTCTGTCCAATTCGATGTGCCCGATCTTCTGCTTGGATCAAAACCTTTATGTAAAAAATGACAAAGAAAATAAAGTGTGAACTGCAACATCTAAGAAATAGTGTAAGCACCAGAGAACAGGGAGATCTCACTTATTGTGCTTAGCAACTATTTCTCATCTGGATCCTCTTAACACCCACATCCTCAAACACAGACTAACCCAAGTAATCTGGTGCACCACGTTCCCAAAAGGCACTGAGCATTTTTCAATAGCATTAACGATGCACCCTTTCAGGTCTTGGCTGGGCAAGCAATTGAGAGCTCTGTCAAATTAAGAAACAGGAGCATGTTTCCCTTTCAGACCATATTCTCCAGCCAGCAAGCTGTGTAACCAGCCTCACTGATTCAAGCCCAGTCACCTGGGGGTGAACACACAAGTAGCCATCAGAGAAAGAAAGAGAAAAACCCTAGAGAAACTCCCCTGCCTATTACATCTCTTCCTTAGCACGAATGTTTCTGCTGTAGGGATCATTCAACCCCTGTCCCCTCCACAGTGCATACCCCTGGATTCCAGAAGAGCTCTGCAAACACCACCAGGTCTGCAGCAGACAATGTCAGGCCCATGTTTGCAGCAGTGAGGGACAGAACAGCCACCACCTGCTTCTCTGACAACTGGAACTTCTGGCACAGAGACTGTCGCTCGGCTGAAGGTGTGGAGCCATCAATGCGAATGTATTCAACATGCTGTGAAAAGGCAGAAGAGACTTCTTAGAGGCCCTCTTGTCCCCTTTCCTGTACCCTCCTTCCATGTTCGAGTGGATTCTGTTTTCCTTCCCCACAGCAGAACCAGGAAAGTAAAAAGGCACCAGTTGTCTTTTTAAGACCTTTCCTCATCTTTAAGGCAGAGGCACTGTAGCTCAGCATATAGCCTACCTTCCCCCTGTTCACAATGCATGACTTGCTCTTACGTCCACTACTCTCCCACCAGTCCTGAGCAACAGGAAGGACAGCAATAAGCTGGCAACTCGAGTACAGTGGAAATGCAACTGGCTTAATATGAAGCTGAACACTGCTGATATTACAGCTGCTACAACCTCCCCAACCTTCTTAAGTCTTCCCCTGTTGGCAGTGGGAATCCTACACATCTTAGTTGCTCCGTAGTAGGCTCAGGAGAGGCATGATAAACTTGGGTAATGTAGAGCCCTAACTCTTTGGTGTCCACCCTCCTTGCTCTACTGGAGGATGCAGCCAGAGAGGCAGCACTGCCACAGTGGTTTATGGTTTGGAATATTAACTTAAACCATCCGTTACACTGCCCCAGCATGACCCAGAACTCTGCAGGGGCATTCCATGAAGTCTCACATGAACAATTAACCAAACTTTTGAAGTCAGAGAGATGACTGGCAGGTATATCAAGTCTCCCTACAGTATCCCAGTTCAAAAATATAAGAGCACCACAGAGATAAAGGGAGGCAGCTACAGCCATTACATTCTCCCTCTCTGAAGAAAGCCTGGAGGACAAAGCAGAGATGGCCACACGGGGTAACACTCCAAGAATTCACAAGCTCCAGGGCAGATGATGAAGATTAAAGAACGTTAAATACAACAAAAGCCATTCAGCTAATACAAAGTGCATCCTGTGAGGCATTCACCCTGACAGCTCAGCTCCCTCAGTGAAGGGCATATTCAGAAACACAGCAAGTAGAAATTATTTCTGCCACTAACTTTCATAAACTATCTGACCGGCCATAACTCTGGGGAGCTCTTAAACAGCTTTGAAGCTGGAGTAGTGATAAAGTTAAGATGACTCAGTCAATTACTTACTTTCTTCTCCAGCTCTGCAACTATTGCATCCAGCACTATCTTGTGATGAGCAAACACCAGGAATTTATTATTGCCACTTTCCAGTAAGTCCAGGACGTATTCTCTACATGAAAAAGGAAAAAAAAAACCAAACCAAACCAGAACTCTAAAATTATGTGCTGACAGAATACAGGCTTGCTCGCAACAAATTTTAAAGATACTGTTCATCTATACAGAGAAACTAGGAAATAGGCTAGCATAAAAAAGTTGCACTAAAAAGCAAGTAGCAAGTCAAGTTTCCTACAGATTAAAAAAAAGACACTGCAGGATAATCCACTCATTTTTCTTCACTGCAGCTGGACATGTGCCTACGTTTATATATGGGTATCACTGAGAAACAATTTATTATATCCTACTTGAAACATGACATCCAGACCAATCAACTGGAAGTCATCTATATGTATTTGATGACCTCATTCACCCTCCTGTATTTCTAGCTTTTCACAATCACAGCATGAAAAGATAATCTGTGTACAATTATCCTTCCTGTGTTCACTTAGGACTGTTTTTATTTTAGGAGAAAATGTCTCTAAATGCATAGATCAGAGTATCCTAAAAGTAGCTTTTCTCTCAAGGGTTCACACTGACAATTTACTATGGCTTAAGCAATCTAAATACAACAGCTATTTCTAGGAATTATCCATATGCATATAGACTAATGACCAATAAAAGCTAACAACACCCCTTTAAAACATTTAAAGAGTGTTAATAAAATGAAAACATCTGGCTTTTGCCATGGACTAACAGCAAAGCCACAAAACCCATTCCTATGTAGTAACCTATGCTACAATCACGTTAGCTGGAGCCTGAAAATCACCTATAAGTCTATACAGATGATACAACTATCATCTTTTCTTTGGAATAGCAAAGTTGTTGAAAAGATCAGGAATACCAAGTTCTTTGCTAAACACATCACAGCTTAGGTCAGCAGCAACTTATCAACCCTGTATTACGGTGTATCAGTGCCTTGCAGATAGCTCCCAGGGTTCATGACGTTCAGATCACAATTACATGACAGTATCATTTAACAGAGAAAGCTGGGAGAGAAGTGGGATTGCTGGATTTTAAAACAAATATCAAAGTGAACATTCAGTGTAGCAAGCAGATGCCAACACACCACAACTACTTTATACCTCATTCTCCATATTCCATTTAACAAATGTCTAGTTGTTTTGATGGAAGCAATGGAAATCACTGTCAACAAGGGTAAGACATGGGAGGTGCTGATGATCATGGGACAGTACAATTAGCTAGATGGTACTGTACCTCACCAGCTTCTAATAAGCAGTATTCTAAATGCTACTAAACCTAAAAAAAAAAAAAAAAAAAAAAAAAAATTAAAAAAAATGGACTATTCCCTAACAGATCTGGTGAGTCAAGTAAACAGCACTTCATGGTTTTATATTCAGTTCACACTTGCAACTGAAATAAAAGGAAGTCTTCTAACTGTTCACTAACATAAAAGGAAGAAACTCTTCTACAGAAATGAGCACTGGGACTCTGAAGTGCAGTTCTGTGCTGAACAGGCAAATTCTGCAGCAAGGTCTGAGACTCTGAAATCACCCAGTGCACATCAGCTGGTCCTTATATTCAGAGATCTGCAAAAATTAAACTGTTTTCACGTTATTAGCATACTACTTATTAAACAGTTATGCTATATGACTTAAAGCAACTCCTTGCAGTCCCAGCAAGAACCCAGAAAGGCTAAGGATGAAAGGGCACAGAAAGTCATAGAAGGAAATTATTCCTAGGGAAAACAGAGTTAAAAGCACACCCATGATAAAAAACTGCTGCTGCTGAGGTCCCATGTGAGCCCTGTGGAAGAGCAAAGAACTTCAGCAGGGGCTGTAACATCCTGACCAGCATGCTACAGCTGAAGCTCAGTCCACATCGTAAGCTTTTTGGCTCAGGGCTCCTGCTGAAGCAGGACTGCAGCATTTGTTTTCTCAAATTTTGCTTCTCAGATTGATACTTCTAATTTCATTACTTCCCCTGCTCCTTGAATTGCAATGGGGTCTGGACGAGAGAACCTGATCAAAATCCCAACATCAAGTAGTTTTAGATGGTTCAAATGACAGTTTAGATCCATATCTGGAATGAAATCAGACTTATTCTGCCTAGGAACTCTAAGAGAAGAGAATGTTTAGTGCATTGTAATTAAAATCAATTTTTTTCTGCACTAGCTTAAGGCTACGCTTCATGTCTCTGCACTGTTATCTCTAAGGCACCATTTTCCTGTTCTCAGTGAGAAAACACATTTTACTAGGCAAGAATGAAGCAATGACATGCAGCTTACACGACTGAATGGATTTTAGCTTCTGCTGTGCTGCTGTAGAAGACAAGAAGTGCTTCCTTCTCCTGTTGTTTCTGTAGAGAGAAAGATAAATAAATGTGAGCTTCAGAAATGCCTTTTCTCCTTTTTGCTTACAGATCTGGGATGTCTGCTGCTGCCAATAAACATTTTGCTAGGAGGAAAAAATCAGCCTAAAAAAGCACAACAAAAGGGGACTGGATGGGAGGAGTCTACTCACCACTGTGTATAACAGATACTAACATACTCCTACTTCTGACACCTCCTTTCCTACCTCCTACTCAACTCCTACAAGTTGGATGACAAGCATATCAAACATGTAGTTTAGTTGAGAAAGCACTTCCAAACTAAAATGGCAAAGAAAAACTCCCAAGTTCTTACAGAACTGTATTGGCAACCTAGGAGCCTAGAACATTTGCCATCCATACAAGGAAAACGGAGTAGGGGGGAGAAAGGCAAAAATATCCTTCACATTTTTGGCTACTGCTGTGCTCACAACGCATCTTCAACAGGGCTGTGTTTGTAGGGTGAATGGGATTACAAGGCAAGACAGAAAAGTACAGAGGCAGGAGGTACAAAAGACAACTAGAAAGGACTAATGAGAGAAGAAAAAAAGAAAGAGAAAATGGTATTTCATACAAAAAGGGACAAAGTAGACCACTTAAAAGGGGAAAAAAAGCTGAGCTGTTTTGATTGTGTTGTACATTCATTTAAAACTGTGCCTTCAACAGCCTTCCATGGTGCCTTCACACAAAGTGTGACTCTGACCCTCCTTGCAACTCAGAGTACTTTTTTTCCACTGATGCTTTAAACCAGGTACCTGAAACACCAATGGCTCATCATGAAAACAGCTCCCAACTTACACTTTTATATCCTTTGGTCATCATCTTTGCTTCAGCTGCCAAGACAGCTTTGGTCTTTGCACCAATCTTTTCAGGAGCCACCACAACCATTTTCCGTTGCTTTGCTGGAAGCTGGGAAAGCACATCTGATTTCAGACGTCGGATCATGATGGACTCTTCCAGCAAAATTTTCAGTTCAGTTAAATTGGATGATCCAGAGTAGTCCCAACCCCACGGCATCTGGGAAAGATCAAAGCAGTTATCAGTGTCAAACTTAGAAGAGACTGGTCTGCAAGTGATCCAAGAGTCGAATAAGCTTCCAGGAAAACTGCGCAAGGCAGGTCAGTAGGGGAGATTTGACAAAAATGGCAACAACGTTGAACTGTACTAACTAATCCACACAACATAAGAAGGTTACTTACAAACTTCCCTTTTACTAATCTACAAATGCTTGGGGAGGTGCAGGAAAGAGGACTATGCAGAAAAGGTAGGGATCCCTCCCACAGCGCTGTGCCCTGGTATTAATCCTCACACAACAAGGTGTTTCTGCTCTCCACTTGCAGCTCTGGGCAGGCTGACAGAACTCTGCAGTTCTGTGCACACACATTCACCTCAGCTTTAAGCAGACACACGTGCACAAAATCTTCTCTAACAGTGTAAGGAAAAACATCCTTAACTCAAATGCTTTCACACAGATGTTACGCTTGTCTGACATGCCTGGTAAATGCTAGGTCAAAACTGCCTGTTTTCCACTGTGATCTGTCTCTTGATCTGCTTCCTGACATAGTTTCTGCCATTACCACATCTGGCTTAGACTCAAGCAAACCATAAATAAACTGTTGCCTAAAACACATCTCTCCAACTATTGTCTCTGCAAAGTATCATCACTTCAAAGCTCCTCCAAAACTCTTTATTTACTCCTCCTTGAAGCACTCGCCTCTAAACCTGCCCTATCCTCCAAGAGCCTGTGTGCCAACGGTACATAGCTTCTATTCATCTCAGCTCGTCACTTCTACTAGTAACCTCAGAGCTTATCATTTGTTCTCTTCTGGAAAAGAAAACTAAGCTGATAAACACCGGCATCAAAATTGGTACATTCCCCAAAAGAAACATCTTTAACCAACTTTTTTTTGGAGAGGAGACCAATAAGGTTTTTATGCTGAAGGATAGAGAGACACCTTCGTGCTGAAGTTTTCACAAACGAGTGTATGAGATACAGCTATGGGAATACTGTAAACCACAGCAGGGGAGAGGCGAGATCTTCCTCACAGCTCTAATTCCAAGTTTTACTGGTAGTGTCACCAAAAGAAAGAAGCCAAAAAATACAACCTCGGGTCTTGGAATAACCCAAAGCAACCCAATACACCCTCCTGAAATGCATACTATGGAGACGTGCAGAGCCTCAGCACCAAACCCCTCTGATCTCCTGCTCCACTTGCACCACATTAATGGCTAAAATAGATTTAGCCTTAAAAATCTATGTATCTTTTATTTGCCTTCCCCAAGAGAAACCTGTTGCAACACAGAAATGGGAGTAAAATAGGAAAACACTCCAAAGTATTCACTGCACCCTCCTTCCTCCTGTAGAATGCGTGAGACAAAAAAAAAAAAAAGTACAATCATACCAGCCATGAGCTTAGTCATGTTACTGACTGCTTTAAGAGATAGTGCTTTGATGGAACATGGATGAGAACATGCTATGAGAGAGAAAGAGGAGGAATCAAACAGCTTATAGGCAATTAAGACCTCCCTGTTATCTGGAAGTGAACATTTCTACTTCAAGATGAGACATAACAGGACTATCTGCAATTCTGTTTCCATATTGTACTGATGTGAACCATTAACTGACTTCAGATTCTGGAACTTATGGCCAAACTCATTTGACTTAATCTATTCCTACATAATTACAGTACCAGCTGATTATCTATAGTCAGCTCATTAACCCAGGAAACAATTCAAGCGCTAGACACAAAGCCAGTTTGGATCCTGTAGAGTTAAAACTTTGGCTCTGACACAGTGGTATACAGCTAGAGGTAATAAGCCCACCTGGATCCAACTCAAATCCTAAAAAAGGCAACATGGGTATTACTGCTCTGCTTCCCTGAAACCAGGAGTGCTATGCAGATACATCCCTCTGGTCTGTGAAAAGTTTAGCTGGGTCTATTAGCTTTAGGCATGCTGCAGGAAAGCTGACAGTGCTGAGCCCCAGTCTTTGTGCCCCTTTTCTGCATTTCTTCAGGCTGTGTGGACCCAGCAGAAGAGATGTACAGCAACAAGAACGACTCATCTGGTGCTGCACCCAGTCTCATAAGCCCTCTGCCCACACTGCTCAGTGCACTGGTAGCTAAGCAGCAGGGATCAACACTGACCAGGCTACTGAGCAAGACCTGCTACATCTCTTCAGGCTACCCCATTCTACTCATGCAGCCCATGTTTTCCCACTTCCATGGAACACAGAATAAAACTGTATGTTCTATGTTCCAATACATAGAACGTATGTATTACTTACTTCCAAACAAGTAATACATACGTTTGTGTCCATGTAGCACAATCTGTTTCAGAAGAGTAACACTACCATAACTAAAAGAACAGGCATATACAAAGCCAATATACTATCTTCTGTCATATTAAAAAGCATATACAGGCAGAATCCCTAAAATATGTTCAGATCACTGTATTGCTTTTATGGTGACTGTTGCTGGAACAATTTTCAAACAAGGAAACATGCTAGTTCTGTGTTGCACCTAACTAGTGATAAAACGATTACTATTCTTAGAATTATTAAAATACAGTTTAGTATATCCTATCATAGAAAAGACGGACATGTATTTTGCTAAAATACACATCTGTCTTTGATACATAGCATTCCAGAACAAATGCTTCCAACTGTGATTTTCTTACCAAAGTGTTACAGCATCTTACATGAGTCAGTAAACTTATTACAGTGTTAGTAGAAGCTGCCAAACTCTTACAAATTCAGAGCATGTGCTCAGATAGAAATTAGTTAATATTTGCCAACATCACCCAGTTTGAAAAATGAATTTGCAGCATGCATTTTGGGAAACAGACTTGAAATATTTTGTAAATAAGCAGGTGACATTTCACTTGCTGTATTTTTAAAAGTACAGATGCTAGGAGGTTGAATTACAAAATTATAAACTTTTATTTTATCTCTTTTCTATCATATCTGCCAGATATTTGAAATTTTCTCTCATAAAATCTATTATCTTCAAAGAGAAACTAGTCAGGTTTTAATTTTAAATTGAACAGTTCAAGTTTGTCAATTTTTCTTTAATCTTGTAATGTAATCAGATTTATTAGTAATACTAAAACATCTTTATGTTAGCATCTTTCATCCTGACGGATCTCCCAAAGCCTTGCAAAACCTCTCTGGTTATGTGCAATTCCATCTCCGCTCATAACGCTGCCACTTTCAGGATAGAAAGAACCTATTTAAGTTATGACAGCAGAAGTACCACAACAGTTCTTCAGAGAGGATGTAACTCTTAATACAATCTCAGTTTAGTTGCAAGAAGGAACATGAGGGACATACTACAGTCATGAGGGAACAACTACAATCATCAAAACACCTTTTAATTTACTCATTGCTGAGTGGATCTAAGGCAACCCAACATGCAGCAGTACCATTTTCCCCTTTAATACACATCTCTATTTCCAGCAGTCCCATTTCTTCTCTAAATAACCAAATTCTAGGTTCACTCTATCATTTACTGACATAAACTGTAGCAAAATGTCCCAGGCGAGGACTGAGCCCAGTTCAATGTTCACCTGTCTAGTAGGGGCAGGTCAAACAGAGAAATGAAATTGTACTAGAAACCCTGCAGAGGTTTGAAGGGAAGCTGATACAGACTGTGCCCTCCATGCTGAGTTTCACTGTGGGTTCAAAACTCATTTACACAGAATACACTGTTACAACCTGGATCATGTAAAACAATTTTATTTCTTTTATCCAATTCAACATTTTACCTGAGGTCCATATGTCCTGTAATTGAAGCAACAACTAGTGATGCAGAACTTTACCCTCAAAGGGTTTATAAAACTCCAAACCTATTTAGACTCCTATGTTGCAATTCAGTTTTCTTTTTTAGTGCAGAAAACCAACGAGATTAAACTACATCTCTTAATTTCCCTCTAGGAAGCATTCTGGACATTACTCAAACAGAAATCCTTCAACAAAGATAATGTAGCTCAGCAGAAGACATGGCACTCTCCATCCATATGATTGCTACTATGGATGGAGAAAGAGTAAGTTTATCCTGTCAGGAAAGCAGCACTTTGCTAACTTGAATACTGTCATCTTCCAGAACTCAAGCTCTGTATCTGTGATCCTGCATGCTAACAGCCTTACTTTAATCAGCCTTACTTTAATGGCACCAGCATACAAGTACCAAAGCCAATGAATTGCTCATCTAGCTTGCATATTTGGGCATAGATAGAACAGCACCATACTGGCTATGAAAGTAAAAGTGGGTATTCAGATCTAGGAAAAAGGGGACTTGAGAACTTTAACTTTATATGAGACTACAGTACGAACTTGAGAACACTTGGTGTATGTTAGCTTCCCCAAAGAGGGAAAAGAAAACAAGCACAAAACCCCTACAAATAACTATAACAATTTTTATAGCATATAATGATGTTCGGTTTTTCTGCATATATTTTTGAGCACTGAAATGGTCATTTCCAGCCACTCTGCTGAAAGTTATTGCCTAGTCTTAGAGAAAAGGAGGCACAAGAAGTAAAATGGATTATTTGAGAACAAAGAAAAGTAAGAAAGTTTGTATGTCCACGCCAAGCCTGGGTAACAGCTGGACTTGATCTTCAAAGTCTTTTCCAACCTAGTTAACTCTATGATTCTGTGCCACATGCTAATTGCTACATGCTTGTCCTGGAAGAGCTGAAGAGCAAGCCAGATTAGAGGGCTCTTGCTCCAAATCAGAACTCAGGGGAACTTCAGCTCCCATTTTTGTGTCTGTGCAACCAGCACAGAATATCCTAGAGCCTCCATGTACAACAGGCTGCAGCAAGAGCTTGTCTCTTAGCAGTGTGTGTTTCAACACATGCAGCAGCCATAGAGATGGATAACCCAAGCACAGCTAAGATGCCTCTACACTGGGAGCAAGGCAGACACCTGCCCTCACGGCTGCAAATGGTGGCTTCCTGTGAAGACAAGAACTTGCAGTGACTAGACTCAATGACTATGCTGAAACCACTGCTGAGCAGCTGGCAAAGATAAAAGTTAATTTAGTATCAAGATATACTGAGGATCACATCCATTTCGTGAATTAGAAGAGGGTAGAATACAAGCATGGACTACAAGTCTTCATTTTTTACTTACATGGAGTTATAAAATCCCAAGCAATATACACCTTTGTTGAACAGTCACAAAAGCAGACTAGACACTTTGGGGAGGGGTCTAATCAATAAGCCCAAACCTGCAGCAGCTTAATCATCCCATAGTTACTCTGCCCATTTAAAACACTCTGGGGGCAAGTTCTTATTAGAATAGGCTCCTTTCTCCAACTGTGGCTTATTTATTTATTTATTAAAGCTACCTACTTCTGTGTCTTTTGGGCCAGATTTTGACTAGAAGCATCACTTCCTGCATGTCTCAGGAGCAGCATCTAGAGCGTCTCATGTTAGAGCTTTCAAAATGTTACTCTGCAGTGAGACTTTCTCAAAAAAAGATGTAACATGAGACACAAAGAAAAAGCCTCCACAGTTTGAAAAAAAATATAATGATGTTTGCTGAAGTACCTTCCTGGCATCGCAATAGCGTAGCCCAAAGGAGTGGAACTGGGGGAAGAAGGCTGGCTGGACAGCTGCAATCTGCGTGTAGAGCTCTGCAGGCCGTGACATAGCAGGGGTTCCTGAAAGCAGGATCACTCTCCTGGCAGCCTGGGAAAGCAAAACAGAATATTGTTATCATACAGCTTAAAATATAAGCAGAACCTGCTAAGTAGTCATCCCCAGTCCTGGAAGAAAATCCCAGAGCCATTGTCCAAGCACCCTTAATGGAGGAGTGCTTCACCATCCACATATACTTGCAGCCTTCACAGCCCGAAGACGCTTAAGGACAGTGCTCAAAACTTCTAGGAAGCTAGAAAAAAACATTGGTTTTGATTCATTATCCACATGCTGTAAGGGAAGGGGACATCAATTTTTATGACGCTACTTTCTGAATTGACACTTACCCATTAGGCATGTTAATATCTTATGCCTGGCTCGATTTCTTTTGTCATCAGATGTCACAGGAAAGTGACACACCCTCTCAGGTACATCCTCACCTCCAAAATAAATTCTCTTGTAATAAACCTGCCACAGCAAGCCACAAATAGATTGTCTTCCTCACAAAAGCAGAAAGATCCAGAGAAGGAGGATTTTTTTTCTTACTTTCAGTTCTTGTATTTTTCTTTTTCCTTTTAAAATTCTACTAGCAAGGAGAGAAAGATGCTGCTGCCTGAAGCAGGACCAGAAGATGCCAATCTGACAGCCACGGTGAGTCTAGGCACAGCTGGCTGGATGCTAGAACATGAGTTCATAATACAAATCATGTAAGAAAATTGTAAAACATGTGTTGTAGGGGACACAGGAAAGGGGTGGGAAACCTGTATCTAAAGTATGTGCTTCCAAAAAAAGCAGAAAAAAAATTACACTATAGACATAAAAGCCTCCAAGATGCATTTCTACCCTCAATACCTCCATTATTATCTAATTCTATTATTGGATGAGAGCTATGAATTTTTACTGCTGTAAATTCACATATAGTAGTTAAATTACACATGCCTTGTAATTTCCTGCATGGTTTAATGCAGGTTCGTTAAAATAACAAAGAGATTCTTGAGTGACATCTGTACCAACAGCTCATTCACATTTAAATGAAAAAGAAAATTAAATTCTTTTATCATTTCACTGAGATCTTCCAGTCAACCCAAATCTATTCAGCTGATTCATCCACTCACGAACCAAACCTGGTGGAAAAAGAGTTCACAGATCAGCTACCGGAAATTAACTTCAGGACTTTATCAGATATTTATATATAGGTTGTAGTCAAAGTGGGACTTGTTTTCTCCCAGTAAATTCCTATAAACATTTAGACAATTCCCATAAGCATTTAAAAGAGCAGGATATTTACTGAACTTAATAAAAAGCAAGGTCAAACCTTTGGACATGTCAGAACACGAGAGTTAGTTCGCGCAAGACAGAGGTGCCTATGGTACTCAAAAGACAGAGGAGGCCTAGAGACGGAAGATACCAGATCCCAAGAGAAAACAAAATGATAAAGCAGAAATGAGGTCAATTTTAAAAATTAAGGTAACAGTGGAGGACACCTGAGCAGAACCTAGACAATATCTGATCCCTTGTAGAAGCCTTTGAGGAGTAAACTGACACCATTCTGAGAAATCCGTTGAAACACAAGACGAGCTAGTCCCACACATACAAGAATCCTCCAAATTAAAATTTTTCCTCCTGGGCTAACAGAAAGCTACTGCTAGGAAAAAGACAACATGAAGGTCATGCGATTACAGACAGCTCATTTAAAAAGAACTCCAGATTAAGCTAAAGCAAGAAATGTTCACTCAGACAGACCAGGGACACATTAAGTGCAACACAAACCCAACTGTGTTAAAAGGTTTTATGCCATTCTCAAGACTCCTCCTCTCTAAAGGGTGTTCTCTAAGAACTACATGAGACAAGGCTGGAACACTAAACCCCCAGTAGTCAAAACAATTAGTCAGACTACTTCCCCAATCCCTAGATAGGTACCAAAAGAGAGAACAATGAAGTTACCAGTCATTCTAAACTTGTCCAGCTGCAGCTTTGCAGCGCACAGCTTATTTCTGAACAGACAGGGCATCTAACCACTGCAAGCACCTACCAGGGCTGTGATACATCTTCTATAATTAACCATTTTAAGCAAATCGAGAAGTAAAAAATGGCAAGAAAAAATAAGTCAAAACAACAAAAACCAAAAAAACATTAGCTCAACTGCGAAGAACTTGAAGAAATTAATTCCAGAAAATCATGTGGAACACAGGTGATGCAGTTCATTATCCCAAAGGTCCTTTTAAGTTTTAAAATCCACGACAGAAGGAGCCGAAGAAAGAGGAGAAAAAAAAAAAATCCTAGGAAGACAAGCCTCCAAGTGTTGAAGGCTTACTTAAATTCTGGATGAAAGAAACTGCTTTGATTCACATTTCCTTTTCTAGTGGCAACTCATTTTGAATAGATGCCAATAAAGATTTGCTCCTGCAGAGAAGTCTCTGCTGATCACTGCTTAATTCTTGTTTCCTGCTGGAGCTTCTGTGCTGTCAAGAGTGAGAGCTTATCCTCTTTCTTGGGAGGTCTAGAAGAATAATATAGAACAACAGCACAGAAAATAAGATTGCAGGGACCAGAAAGTACTTTCTAGCAAAACCAGATCTGTAATCAATTGATACATATTTCCACATAGGAGAACTAACATTAGCTGCTCATTAGCATTTAGGCATGAAATTAAATCTTCCCTAGAAGCGTTCCTCTCTCACGGGTCACTGTGACTGTTCTTAGAGCTACTTTCTTGTGAATTGTTCAAGGGAACTCTGACAGTGGCTTGACTAGTGGAGACCTGGTCTATAGCCCTCATTTACGAAGTTACATTAAGACAGTTGTGGCTTTTTAGCATTACGGTTTCACACACAATACATCAGCAAGAATTAATTCTACAGCTGTGACAACATTTACAAAAGTTATTTTTGAAAGTCAAAGAATAACTTATGGCACTTATTTCGGAGGCCAAAACCCTGCATGCAACTGATTCAAAGCGGAGTAGGTGAGGAGAAGGGGTTATGCCACAAAGAAATAATTGAGCATGCAAAAAGCCTCCTTAACTTACAATGGCTGTCCTGTGTTAAATGACTTTCACAGCATGAGCTCTGCCATATGCTAACAGACTGACATACTTTTAAAATAAGCGTGGCTTATTCTGGCTGTACAGTTACTTGTGTCCCCAGTTTTTGCTTACTCTGTCATTCTGAACTGCTTAGCATAAGAATACCTTATCCAGTGAAATAAAAAACTCTGAGAGTGACCATAATATAATAATCACCTGATGAAATAGAAGATTTGATAAAGGGAAAGTGTTGCAGCTGTTTTGGGGAGGCTGTTTCTGTACTTGGGTAAGATAGAAAGGGGTCTACATTTCATAAGATGATCCTACAGTGGTTATTCAAAAAAATATAAATGCCTTTCCCTATTTTTAAGTGACATCTTAGAGAATGTGTGTCCAATGGTGACAATCAGCTATGACTGAAGCAAATTACACTACATCCCTATTTTGATAAGAAAGGGAAATTGGAACGTAAGAGCAGATCTGAAGACACAGCCTTGAGGCTTCTCCAGTTTCAAGATGAAGTTCCTTCTCTCAGCAGATGACAAGCAAAGGCTTACTTGTCTAATTCATACGGATTTGTAATGCCTAAAGACAGCTTCTATTTATTTCCCACCGGAAAGGGAGATTTTTGTGGTTCCTCCTCACATTCTACCTTCAGCATTGATCCATTTCCCTCTACTATTTTTAGGTGTGTTTCTTTATTAAAACAAGCACAAAGAATACTAGACTCCAGCCACACAATGTATTTGGACCTTCATAATACAAACAAAGACCTTTAACCCTGTGAACATCAGGACATGCATTATGCTATTAACCTGAACAGCAGCTCAATGGGAAAAATCACATTAGTAATATTACCTAAACATTGTGGAACAAAGCCCATAAAGAGCACAACAGGACTAAGACCATTTTATGCCATCAGAATCTTTGATTAGATACCACTTTTTATTTCTCAGTTTCTAACCCAGTTCTTCACCAAGAACTTACTGTCATGCTTCCAAGAAACTTATCCATGTTCCACTAAGAGCTTCCCCAGTTTCCACTGTGTTGCAGTACCCCATGCAATTACAGAAGAAGAAAGACCATGCAGCACTTCGGCTGGTTGAATGATGTAGAATCCTTTTCACTCCAGTCCCTGAAAGATCCCACCACACATCACTGAAAAACTTGTTTTGTTGTTGCTTCTTCATCTATGCCTCTGTGGCTTTATTTTATGGATGCTGGTAGCAAATATACTCCCTCTCCTATGTTCATGTCTCTGGGCCAGTCTAATCTTGGAAGGCAAAAATAAAATGTTTACAAAAGGCGTAACACCATGATACTTTCTGCCTCTGAGATGCAGGGCAGAGGTGAAGGGAACAACCAGTATCGTCAGGACACCAAGGAGAACTTAGTTCCAGTCATGACATTAAAGAAAACAGCAAGGTGACAGGTAGGTCCTATTACTGATTGCCACAGCTCTGGATTAGGGGCATGGACAAGCCAGGTATGACCAGGACTTTAGGCAACTCAACCAAAGCCCAACCAAAGCCAATCGTATGAGGCTATTCTCACTTTCAAATGTGTGGAAACAAGACAAAAGGACCACTCTGAACACAGGAACTTCTAAGACCTCTTGAATACCACAAGAGATGCTGAAGCTGGGGAGAGATGTCACACAGCTGCCGGCACAAACTGGCCAGCGTGAAAGCTGGCTGAGCTTGAAAGCAGGATTTCTGCCATATACCAGAACATCAAAAGACTGTTTTCTACTATGGCTTTCAATCCATCCACCTCCGTAATTTTGCAGGGATGCACACAGACTGTGTACAAACTCTGCCACCTGGTTCCATGTAGGCAGATGAAATATTCTCCCCCTTGTACAAGTCTGCACACCCACAAGTTTTCACATCCACTGGGAATGTGAAGGGAATAAGAAATGAGGACCTAACATTTTACTGCTGTTAATTCAGCTCACCCTATCTTACTGTTTGTGTAACTATTAGTTCCTCTCAAATTTTTGACCACAAACAATAAATTGGGTACAGCATGTCTTGTATACTTACTCCAAACTAGCGACAACCTGTGGCAAGCTACCAGTAGTAAGAATGGTTACTGCATACATCCAGCCATTGTAAAAGTGTACTAAAAAGTCTTTCTGGTCACACTTCCCACTGTCCAAAGCCAAATTTTCCTAAACCTCTGTCAGGGTAGCAGCTAACTATGTCACTAAGGTACTGAATACTACACACACCAAATACTGCACACACAGAGTCTAAGTTTTTTAAATTTTAAAAAAATATCCAGAAGTTCCCAACTGACAAACTTAGGCTACAAATTTAATGCATGGTTCTGCTTGATAATTCCATACCAGACTTGCTCCGTAATATATACAAGGAAGCAGGAAAAGATGAATTATTACTGAGTGGCTAAAAATACCACTTCACTTTGAAAACCAGTCAGTGTCAGATATTGAAACTAAAATGAGGCTTTAAATGCTGTAACCACAGGTTAAGTATTTCACAAGTGGAGATTCAGCTTGGCTAACAAGGCAGATTCAAAATTAATATCCAAGGCAAGTCATCTTTATTATGAATGTATTGATTTAGGGTTATTATTGCACAGTTCTGCCTAAACACAACGATTTTTATATTTTACTTATTATTCAAACAGAGAAGTCACAGGAATAGATTCTATCAAGATAAAAAGAATCCATTAAGTACAGATGGAAGTAACAGAAACATTTCAGGCTCAGAAAAAAATTTAACTTAGATCTGTACTGTGTCATTATGGACTCGTGTCTGTAGCGTGTACGGACCCAGGATCACATTTCTTGGGTGTTTTGTTTTGTTTTTTTTTCTTTTCTGGCCCCAAAACTCAATTCAAAGGTAAGATTTCATTCATTAGGATGTTGGGAACCTTGTTGGAAATAAAAGCATCTATGGCTATTTCAGAAATTTTAAAGTAGTATAATGCTAACAATAGTTAGAAGTGACAATGCTCAGAAGGTAGACAGTGCATGAATTGGCTCCAGCAGCTTTGGTTACAGCACTGGCATGGCTTTGTACTGTCACCTTAAGCTAGAGACTGAGGTGCTAGAAGCAACATATCTATCAGGGGTTGCCTATGGATACACATTTTCTTGGTCTCTTCCACGAGCCCCAGTACTGCACTAATCCTTTTAACATAAAGAAGGCAAGAGCAAGAATATTCTCCCCAGCAGCATGTTTCCATGTTTATCAATGCCTTTTATTTAATAATCTCAAAGTGTCACGTAAAATACAAAAAATACTCAGTTTTTACTCCATTGACTATTTACTAGAAAGATGACACAGTACAATTGTTAAATCCAGTATTCAAGTGATGAAAACGCCTTGTATTTTGGCAGTCTTTCAAATACAAAAGCATTGCTGTGACGTGCTGTGCCAATAGTGAACACAGCATCACTCACTAGTAGTTGAAGAGAAAGCTGCCGAAGGGGCTAATTTTAGAGCTAAGCACCTGTGTTGGAAAACAGAGAGGGCAGAAGAGTAGCTATTACAGCAAATGCTCACTTCAAAAGTTACAGTCAGCAAGCAGGAGAATAAAATTTACCTGAACGTCAAACATGAACTATCTGGTGCTGTATGCTGTTTACAGGTGAGATAATGCATGATATGAACAAGAAACTCTTATGCTTTCAGAACACTGAAATTCAGTTTCAGAAGCACCAGATCTCCATTTAAGACCAGCGATGTGACAGCATAAAATTGTAAATTCTCAGTAAATGTATACAGGCAATTAACCTATGCTTAACAGCTACCATCTTTCATTCTCTCTCTTTCAGCCTGCAAATAGTTTTGACAACCTGATCCTTACAAAGCTGCAAATACGAAAGGATGAGACCACTTTTTGAGCATTTTGCAGAGATTAATTTTCCTCCGTGAGGATTTTCCTCTAATGGTTATTTTCCACCATTTTCAGATATACACCCTAATTATTGTACTTCAAACTGCTCATAAAATTGGACTTCCTACTTAGTTTCCAAACATTTCAAGCCTGAAGTGATTTGAAAGCCAAGAGAAGAGTCAGGCCTTTAAAGGGAACAATGAAGCTATACAAGGACAACCACCTTCAGCTTGCCGTTAAGAATCTTTCATGTAAAAGCAGGTTGCTATAAAGTCATCACAGATCAAACCTTCTCTTTAGACAAACTTGCTGATAATTGCTGATAACTGCATTTACCTTGTTCTAATGTACTTGTCTAATACTCTGTAGTATCTCGAAACTACTGGTAACTTTAATCTGCTAGAGGCTACCAGGGAGACTTTGATTCTTTGATCCCAGGACAACAGGCAGACATTAAAATTTACATTTCTCCTGTTACTGAATAATTGAATATTGCCTCCTTCCTGTGGGCCACTTGTCTTGCTAACCCCACATTTTGCCATTTCCTACTAGTTCTGGACATTTAACCAGCAGGAGTGCTCCTGAACCCCAGCTACATAAATACACTGGAAGCTTGTGGGAAGAGTGTAGAGCCCTAAACCAAAGCCAAGGAACAGACCTAGGTAATGTCATTTTGACATATAGCAGCAATTTGCATGTCAGGAAGTAACTGATTATTTCCATTAAACAAGCTACGTTGACACTACTATTCTTTCTACTCTCCCTGAATACATCCAGTAAGTTTTCAAATTCCCTTTTCCCCATGACCATAAAATTCATCAGTGGCAGTACTTCTGAATTTCTTTTGTTAGGTCTTACCATCTAATATTTGTATGGAAACAAGTGACTAAGCCAGAGACAAATTTTCCTCTGGGATCTACAACGTTACCTGGATTTCCACTTGCACAACAGAATTCACCTGCTGGCTCCTAAACCTGGTAAATGGAGTAACACTGCTTTGGGAGCCAGACCTTAGCTGCTGGAGGTTTGGCACCCAGCATACACACCTTGAGTAGAGGCATGGCAGCTCGGCATCGTGCAGTTTTTATGTTCTTTAGGAAATGAGATTCATCCTGAAACGAAACAAGCATGAAAGTGAAGACAGTTTTGAGCCATAGTCCAACTGCAGGCTACAGGAGAAAATTCCCAGTATTCTCTATCTAATATTTCAAGCCTATCATCCCAGAGGGTATTTCAAGCACTGGGATAGCCATATCAAATTCTAAGTGAAAAGACAGCATGGAGAGTAGCAGGCTTTCCTACATTCAAACCCACAGCAGCAAGCAAACAGCACAGAGATCAAACCTTAAGGCTATGAATCTCAAATGACCAGATACGAGTGAGCAGAGGGGGCTGGACAGGGAAGGAGAAAGAGGAACATTATTTCTACCACCAGTATTCATTTGCCCCTATGTATCCTTTAAAGTCAGAAAATACAGGAGGCCTATACAGTGCCACTTCCCTAAATAAGGGGTTAATGAAAATGATGAGGGTAAAAAAAAAAAAAAAAAAAAAAAAAAGAAAAAGAAATCTAATTAGGATCCAACTGTTCTGCTGATAGGACTCACCAGGTGGATAATAGCCTCCTACTTGAGATATCACCGCCAGACAGACTTCATTTGTACTGCTGCAGCAAGGCAGAACTTAGACACAAAAAGTAGATGGTGCCTTCCAAGGGTATATTCTCATCTTTACACTTGTGGGTGAGCAAGCAACCATGCATGAAAAGACAATACAACTGCTTAGCCTCTCAGGCACTGCCTTCTCCCTCCTGATTAACGAATAAGCTACATTAATGTTCCCAGACACCAAAAGAAGATTGGGAGAAAAAGCAGGGAAGCTCAGCAGTCAGTAAGACTACTCTCACCTGTAAAAACATATACAGGGTCCAAATTTGAACATATAAACACACAGAAAGAACATCTGCCATCTCACGGTTCCATGGCAGTAGCCCTAGAGCCCAAGTCCCTTTACTCCAAGCACCAGCATATGAAAGTAACAATTCACATCTCCATCCTGACAGAATGGCTTGTCAGAGAGTGGGCAGGGGAAAAAGTAAAAATGGAGGGGGAGGGAATCAATTCCCCCATAAGTAGTTTGATCTTCAGTGAACTCCATCTATTCCCATTTGATGCTGAGAAACAAAAGCATTATTACATTCCAATTGTCATTATCTTAGGGACAGGTACGTATGTGTGCTGAAAACTATACTGAGAACATCAAACACTCACAGTAAGCTACAGATACGCTTTTGGTCTCTATTGATCCAAGCTGGATTTGAAACACTAGATGTTTTGAATTTTTAGTAACCGAAATCTAGAAAAATGCCCTTTATCATGGCTCTGTAAAAGGTTAAATAATGGATTTAAAAGTAACTTACAGAAGCAGCCCAGGCGCAGCTACATGTTGGGCGGAGAAGAGATTCAGAGCAGCCCTGTGGAGAAGGACTTGGGGGTGGTGGTTGATGAGAAACTGAACATGAGCCAGCTTCAGTGTGCACTTGCAGCCCAGAAACCAACTATATCCTGGGCTGCATCAAAAGAAGCGTGACCAGCAGGTCAAAGGAGGTGATCCTGACCCTCTGCTCCGCTCTCGTGAGACCTCAGCTGGAGTACTGTGTCCAGTTCTGGTGTCCTCAACATAAAAAGGACATGGAGCTGTTGGAACAAGCCCAGAGGAGGGCCACGAGGATAAGAGGACTGGAGCACCTTATGAAGACAGGCTGAGAAAGTTGGGGCTGTTCAGCTTGGAGAAGAGAAAGCTGTGTGAAGACCTCATAGCAGCCTTCCAGTATCTGACGGGGGCCTATAAGGATGCTGGGGAGGGACTCTTCGTTAGGGACTCTAGTGGTAGGACAAGGGGTAATGGCTTTAAACTTAAACAGGGGAAGTTTAGATTAGATCTAAGGAAGAAGTTCTTTACAGTGAGGGTGATGAGGCACTGGAATGGGTTGCCCAAGGAAGCTGTGAATGCTCCAACCTTGGCAGTGTTCAAGGCCAGGTCGGACAGAGCCTTGGGTGACATCGTTTAGTGCGAGGTGTCCCTGCCCATGGCAGGGGGGGTGGAACTAGATGATCTTAAGGTCCTTTCCAACCCAAACCATTCTATGATTCTATAAGAAATTATACAAGTGATCAAAGAAGGCTTAATGCAGGTTGTCAGTGGAACACAAGCAAAGGAAGGTTTTTCTATGCTTTATCCACATACTTGATGTTGAGATGTTATCTTTTTTACTGGGTAAACACTAACACCGCCCTAAAGTCCAATCCCCTTAAAAGATACAATTCCAAGACTACTGTACTGAAACACTACATTAAATACCATTCTCTCCAGCAGTGGACATGCCCAACCACAATGTAATCAGAGGGGCACCATAACCAGTAAAGGAGAAAACACAGCTTTAGGAATCATAAAGGAGTAACTCTACTAGTTATCTCAAAAGGTTTCAGGGAAACCTCCTGCTTCTACTCATGAAGACAGCTATGCTTGCAGCCCCAATTATGAGTCAGTTTCTGTCTTAAATAAGGCCTGTTTCACACTTCTCCACTGTACAACACAAAAGTCACCCCATTTGCAGTATATAATTAACTTCAAAATTTTAGTGTACCACTTACAATAATAACTACTTGGAAAGTGCTCCGAAGTTGCTTGTCCATCTTGCTGAGGAGGTCAAAGCTGACAATATTGATCAAGCCTGCTGTTAGGTTGTCTTTGCCAGTCACTATGACATTGGTGCTACCTGGACTCAAGGACGGAAGCCACCTGTGAAATGCCTGGAGGAAGAGGAAAGCAATTAATTGTGTTCTGGTGCTTATGTTCTCTGTTGGGATCCCAAAGCACTTCATAAAGCATCCTTATAAATGCTTAGAACATGGAGCCACACCACCCACCAACAGACATCAACTTGGAGCACAGTAAGGATAACCAATCTCCCCAAGGCAACAACCCTAGTAGTGGGAAGAACAAAACTATAAGGCCAAATCTATCTTCCATAGCTAGGAAAGTTCAAACATGCTCTATTATTCCCTCTTGCTGAAAAGCAGAATCTGATCTGTAATAGAAATTTGCATACCCTTCTGACAATGTTACTTGTTTTGCTTAGAGCCAGAGATACAGTGACCACTACTAACAGGGAAGTTCAGTTTTCCCACTAAACAGCAAACTCAGGCTGTGAAACACAAACTTCTAAGTGGTAAACATCTCACTACAGCAATGTTTACTCCACACCCAGGATGAAGTACAACTCATCCAGATCAACAAAAAATCATCCACTACCTCTCCTTCTTAAAAAGTCTATAAAAAATACCCCAAACAAAAAAAAAAATAATGAAAAGTTCAAGTTGACAACACACCAGCTGCTCTATGACAGCAGCTGAAATACATCTGTCATTCAAATCAACCTCTTGAAGTGCTCCACACACCAGAGCAAGATATCCTCCCCCAAACCCATCTGTTAGCTACTAAGCACCCACCATTTCCCTTGTTATTGTGTCCCAAATGACACCAACCTCTCTGCATCATTTGAGTTCTGCTGATGTTGCTCTGCAGAGAACTGGCTAGGGCTTCAGCAATCAGGATCTGCTTCCTAAAGAAATGTATCCAAGTGGTGATGAGAAACGGCATCTCTGCCTCTAGGCCCTTCACTTATGCAAGTCCCCCAAGTGTCAATTCTCCTCCTCTGTTCAGTAACCACATGCAGCAGCCAGAGGAGTTAAATGTGAGCTTTTCACATTTCTCAGTATGTGAGAAAGTAACAATTGACTATCCACCACTTACAGTAAGCACCATAACGAGAAATGGGCCAACAAGTGGACAAAGTTAGATCCCAACCAAAAACTGTGGCTAACACTAAGCCAAAACTTAAAGACAAATGTGGCAGCAACAGGGAAGCATATGAAAGCTCCTAGCTGTACTGCCCTCTTCTTTTATGAAAGGACATGACTAATTCACACCATAAAAGTGATCCTGTATTTATCACGTGATGCTGACCTCTGTTCATAAGAAGTGCTTTGAAACTGCCCTGACCATTAATTATTCAAGTTCCATTGCCAAACTCCAAATGTGCACGGCTGCAGTACTTCTCACCCAGAGGACCTCACATTGTCCTGTCAGCTTTCTATGATACTTTGAATATAAAGGCACTCAGTGGCCTGAGCCCAGAAAGCCAAAATAAAATGCCAACAACTCGGAGATTAAGACAATTTCTGGCAATTCAGCTCCAGAGACACCACAAAACCTTCTACTATTACAGTAAAACACAGGTGGTACAAGAATGGACTGAGTAGACAATAATAAACTCTACCTCTTTCCACTTTCTGTGACACATTTTAATTAGACTTGCACCTTTTACATTCACACAAAGCACCACAACTCATTCTAAAGCAAATGTCCTAACAAAACATCTCCCGCAGCCTCCTAAGAGTAAGGGAAGGAAGCACTTGAAGGAAAAAAAAACCCCACCACCTCATACTGCTTAAATCTCTTGAAGGACACAGCAGTTTAGTTGCAGGTGCTCAGTACTTCAGGAAACCAGGGCCCAGACTGTTACCAGCAAGTATCCCACAGAAGCCATGGATTTACATGTTGACCCAGAGATCTACAAGCCTTTGAAATACCAAACACAATGAGCATCACTCCCTTGTTCAGAAAACAGTTTTCTTTTCTTGTTGCCCAACATTTTGTTGCACTACTGGACATAAAAACAAATACCAAGATGCTCTAACAACCTGTTACAGCACGAAACCAGCAAATCCCAATCAATACACTTCTCATCAATGCAACATTCCAGGGAAAGCTAAACTCCCACCCCCTCTTGCTCAGGCATGAAATTACTGACCTAAAACCTCTGGCTCACCTTTGTCTCCTATAGTGAACATCTCACTATGGCAACCCAAAAGCCTCAGTGTACAAGTTATGATAGTGATTTATTTCAAGATACACCTCCCAGCCATGCAAGCTGTCTTGGGCTTCTGATCAACATTAATAAAGGACTCAGAGGAGTCAGCAGCACACAGTGGACAAGCCAAAACATATTATGACAGACACTTAATGATGACGAGAATGGAGCCTCTTCAACAAAGTGGAGAATCCCAGCACCTGGGCTTCTGTTCCAGCCAAGGGACTGGCAAATACTGCTATGAAGGACTTGAATACAACAGATAATTGCTTCAATGCAATTACTGTCTTTAGGACTGACGAATAGAACACCCCCTTAGAGTCAGCTGACTTGCAAGAGCAAAGTTAATAGAGGGTCAGGGAGATACTTTCTCTAGATGTCCCTCTTTCCAGCAGATCATCTGGACCACAAAATGAAAATCAGCCAATAAAAAGAAAACAGGCATATACCATACAGTCAGTGCCATGCAATTCCCCTCTCCCCACCCCAATACACGTTTTTAAAATTTTAACTTATACAGAGTGCAACACAGCACCACCATCACACATGCCCTCTAGCAGCCACCTGCACATGCTCAAGCTCACAGTACCTCTGCCCATGTAAACCTCACAGAAGAAGGAGTCACCACCAGCAAAGGCCATTCCTTCTGGTAATACGCAGCAATGCAGATTGCCTGGACAGTCTTGCCCAAGCCCATGTCATCCGCAATAAGTAAACGTCCATTTCTTAAGATTGCAAAACTGGGGAAAAGAGAGAGGGGAATTATGTAAGAGTCAAGAAATGGATTACTATCCATCACAGCAGCCAAGATGAGCACAACTCATCACCAAGCTTATAATGCGGATCACTTGGAAGTGATCTGGGTTCTTCATTAAACCTGGAGCTTTTCCCTTAGTCTTAACACAAGCAAGCAACTCTCACAAACCTCTCAAACTTGAAAGCTCCTCAGCAGTGGTTCAACCCAGTCGTTAGAGACTTTGATTTCATGAGTAGTCATCTCAAGACCTTACAGCTATTTAAAGCACATTCTTTCCATGATATTACTCATATTCTGTCCCATAGTTTATCCTGGCTGAGCTACGAAAATATTAATAATTCCCCTTTAACACCAGTAAGTACAGGCTTTCATGGATTGCATCTTGAAGTCAACAACTAATGACCATATATGATGGGGACAGGGACATTTAAAAGTTTATCTCTACATACAGTTAGCCATTTTAAATCTTTCAGGGCCTGGGTCCTATTTTCTGGCACTTCCCCATGTGCAGTTAATATTTAAAAAACAACAACAAGAGATGCACTTCAGGGAAAAAAAAATAATGACCTTACAACATAACAAAAAAATAAAATAAAATCATATGACAATTAGGCACATACTGAATCACAAGAGGGAGATCAGAGATGTATCATTTGAACAATTTTATGAGACTAACAAAATGACTCACGACGAAGAATTCTAGCTAGAAACAGAATAGATGTGTCACTCAAAATAAGTCCACAAAAACACCCCAACAAAACAAACCATACCATACCAAATAACCAAGAGCCCTGAGCACCAGAGGTATTGCTGAGCCCTCCATAGAAGAGAATGCAGTCAAGGTACCAATACAGAGTACACAATTCTAGGCAAGGACTAGCTCTTAACAGCATGAAAAAGGACATACTTCACACCTTCCCGCTGAAAGGGCATGAGGCTCTTCACAATTTTGGAGTCCACTACTGAAAGGTCAGCATCAGGAACATCTGTCCGTGATGTAGATCTCTGTATTTGAGCAGCAAAGGCTTGTATCACTGCATCTGGCAGCGGCTCCACTTCTACTGACACAAGGCTCTGTAACACTTCCACTGCAAAGAACAGAGCAGTTTATTATCAGAAAGGGGCAACATACACACAACTTTCATTATGGATGTTAGGGCACAACCCTCAGCCTCATTAACAGTATCATTTCCTATCCTGAAACAGCTCAAGAAAGTACTGCATCATGCACAGGTGCTGGCCTGGCCTCTTCCCTAAAGTCTATTCCAGAGCCACATGATGAATCACATCTCCTCCCCTCATATTTAGACTTGGTTATAAAAAAACCTGAGTCTGATGCCATCATTCAGAGATGATTGCTACTAATACAGCTGGAGCTGGATTATTCACACTGAGGGCAGCTTAGGGCACACTTTACTCAGACATAAAAGTATTGATTTGAACAAAAGAGCTCCTGAAGCCTAGAAGGCAGGGGCATCTTTATCCTGATCTTGGGATTCTGCATTAAACACCTATGAGGTCTCCACTATCTCTGAGTGATCACGAGTGACCCGAGACACAGTTACCTAAAGAATATCATACAACTTCACCTTTGAAAACTCTCTTCTCAAATTCACACAGGTTTGGCTCTGTCTCCACTTTATCACTCCTTGTTTACCACATTTGGATAAGAAAACAGGAAGCACTTCAAGTCTCAGAGAAACTGCTCTTGTACCACCATCAGCAGCACTCTGACAGCCATCCTTCAGGGACAGGGTACCAACAGAAACTCCCTGCTGAGCTAGTATCCACTGCTGTTCTCTTGGACTGGAGGACCTTGTGAGCCAGAACCAGCCCACAGGCTGCCACTTGAGTCTCTCGCCACCACTGTTGTTTCAGCCTTGAAGCCCCTCAACTTTATCTACAGCATAAACCCTTCCCAGTCAAACTAAAGAGATCCCCCGCCTCCATTATGCAAAGACCTCGGGGCCTTCATCTTTTCAACCCATGCATCACAACAAGCAAAGCGTCAGAGCAATTTTCCTCCTAGACAACCTTATTTCAGTCCCCTCTGGCCACCTATATCCCATCCCAGAAAGATAAAAGCATTTCTTTTTAATCCAACAACAAATTCCTATGAAAACAAATACCAGTTTAAAGCATGCAGTGAGCTGGGACCAGGAAAACATGTTTAGCAATCAATCTTTGACCACTGACTGAGAAATAAGAGACACCTCTACACTGGGAACCCAAACACATGTGCGCAGATCCTTCACTGCAGGAAGTAACTCTTTTTTTTAGTGGTTGATTTGTGTATGAAGAAAGACACAAAACAACTGTTTGCAAAAATAACTGAAATAGGAATTCACTATACCAGCAGTAAATGCACTCCCATAATCCAGTTAAGTATTTTTATTTCAGCTATCTCCAAGAGGAAAGCAGCAGGATGGACCCCTGCCATTTGAAGGGGGAAAGCAATTCCAAGAAATATCCATATGAAAAGATTTCCATTTGTGGTTGGGCAACAACCAAACTTTTTAAACTCTCCAGTTTAATTTATACTTCCTCAATAGCAGGAACTCTCTCCACCCGAAGTACAGCACAAGCTTGTTATTACACTCACAGACTGAGCTACGCGTTAGCATAATTGCTACAATTTGCTCACTGATAATTCTGTTGCTATTGTTCTGTACATGAGCTGGGAGAGTGATTAAGATATATCTGCCACCAGCATGATTCATCCAACAGACATTTTTTACTGAAGTGACCTTTACATAAAGACGACTGAACAACTAGGCAGAGACATTAACCTCTGCAAACAGTTACCAGCCAACAGATCTCTCTGCTGGAAATGGCAACCAGCCTTTATAAAAAATTCTTTTATTTTGATGTAGGTAAACAAACAGGCGCAAACCAAATGCTGTTCCTCAAAAAGGCACATGCCAGAAGCCTCAAATGCCCTCACAAACTGCACCCTGCAAGAAGATTTATGATTTTTCTTTTCTTTCCTCAAATCCGTAGGATTCCGAATACTTCCATGATGCATACAACTGCCAGCCAGCATGGCTGAGAGAGTGACAGACCGAGAGATGATGGTTTTGTTCAGACTGCCTAGCACATACTACAGGATCAGGCCCTGGGCACATACAAAAGGCCTTTTAGCAAACTGTGAGAGATCATCAGCTCTCACCGAAATCAGGGCCTGTCAGCATTCCAGTCCTGGAGTTTTGTAATAGCATCCACCAAAACACACATGTTTTCAAGATCTGGCATTCCTACAAGGCTCCACCACGTGGCTGTCAGCCCTACAACCATTACTAATGTTGATACATTACATGCATTATAGAAGCATGCAGATACTCAATTATTAAGTGCGCTTCAGTATCCTGTGGATGAAGGAGCCCACACTAGAGAAAAATTACTCTGAGCAACAGCATTTCAGCACTGTAACACTGTCATACTTTCTAGGGACATGTGTGGAGCACCTTATTATCTTCCTGAAGCTTACCCCAATCAAATTCCACAGCCACGTACCCTCACATGAGTACCAAGGCAAACACAGCAGGCCAACTGGCTAGATAAATAATAATTATACTACTTAGGACTTGCATAATGCTATTCATCTCAAAGCACTCTGTAAACATAACTAAACATAAAAAACTAAGAAGCAGATATGCTAAGAGCATGCCGCTGAGCCTGGATTATTCTGCAAAGGGGCATCCACTAAAAAATGCCCCAACCAAACAAAACACAACAAACCACAGCTCTTAATTTTAGATCAGTGAGTCACAGTTTCAGAAGCATTACACAGATACATAAAGGCAGGACTCTAAGGGTCAACTTCTACCAAGAAATTAACATTGTAGCAACACTATGTGCTTAGATTCCACTTGCAGGGAAAAATACAATGCTCTTTTAAAAGTTTTTTTTGCTAAGCATCCATCAACCAGCTTCAAATCAATTTGTTAGACTATGAAAATCTGCTTCAAGATCAATGCCTCTGCTTCAAGCAGATCTGCACACTTCCACAAGAGAAACAAGCAGCATTTCTTATTTGCCTCAGAATCAACTCAGCTATGGAAGCTACCTGAATTCTAGCCTGTCTTGTACATCAATTAAACACTTAACAGTTGTGCGCTGCCTGCAAAGCCATTACTACCAGCTGTAACACAGAAGGCTGAACAAAATCAGCCAGACAGCAACTAGACCTGAAACTGTGGATGAACTGGTTGTTACAGAAATCAGTTGACTTGAAAATCTAGTGCTCTGACCTGAAAAACAAAATGTGCTGTGAAATGAAATAGCACGATACCATGCACACTGCTTAAAGAATTGGAAGTAAAACAGACTGATATGTGTTTGTTTTCTAAGCAAGGGGTGCCTGTGCCAGTTTATGAATTGATATACACAAAAGGGAGTAAGGCGGGCTGGCACTGAGACTAAGGACAGCACAGCTAAAAAGAATAAGACAGAATTTCTGTAAGGACAGGAAGGCTTGGCAGCCACCATGCTGACCTCTTCAAATCTAGCAAATGGGAACAGAGGAATCCATTATCCTGCAACTCCTCAGTTCACGTAGAGCTACTGTGTAACTAATAAAATTAGCTTTGTGATTGTAAATACATCCATGTGCTCTAAAAAACAGCACAGGAAATCAGTACGAGCCATCTTCCCAATGGGTCCCTAAAGGACTGCCATGAATAACACACATTTAAAAAATTTTGAGTCTGGACAAACAGTACAAATGTCTGATAAAACAGGAAGGCATCTGCTTTGCAGTTTGTTAGCGAATTATCTCCCCACAGTGAAGAGACAGTCTAAGAAATGAAGTTAGAATTCATTTGCATCCCCAGAAAATAGCCCTAGGCAGGAAAATGCAGTGACTCACTTAGTTTGGGATAGTCCTCCAGCAGGAAATTCCACTTTTTGGTGTTGATATCTGCAATAGTTAAAACACTGTCGTAAGTCTCTTTTTTAAAAGACTGAATTCTCTGTCCCTAAGAATATGGCTATCCATTTATATCCTCTGCATTTCAGAACTGCTTTAAAAGGATCTTTTACTTATCCAGCCATCAATTTTCCTCTGTTTGACTTTTACATTAAGCAAACAGTTTGAAGTACAATTAGAAGTATGAGCACACATCTAGAAGTGGTGGTATCATCAGTGAGCCAAGGTCAGCTCCCCTAATGAACCATTGCAACAAACCCACCTGCCCAAGGATTTTGGCAACCACTTTCTCTTCACTGCAAGAAAGGATGAAGAATGTGTGTGAAGGTTCTTATTTGTCAACCAACAAACTCTGGCTTCCAGCAGTAACACCATCGCTTTCAATTCTAGCTCCGTATCTTATAAAGGATGTGCTCAGGATGGTACAGAGGAAATTCACCAATTCATCAATACCCAAAACATAACGTGAAGACCAGACTTGTCTGGCAGGTTTATCCCTGGGTAGCACCTGCCTACAACTTCCAGAGAAGGCAGAGTGAATTCAGTCAGCTAAAGACACAATGAGCCAGCTGGGGCCCTGCCCAAACAAAAAGAGCTCCAGGATTTGTTCCCCATGCTGTCACTGACCTACTGTGACACTGCACACGTCATCTCATTACTCTCTGCCTCAATTCCCACATTGTAAGTGGAAAAAACCTGGTATTTACCATTAAAATCGGAATGCCAACACAGAACCACTCTACAGTTCCACTTGCCCCAAAAACATCAGTAAAGTTGCTGGTAAACTCGATCTGCTCAGGCAGTTGCAGCCATTATACACCACAGAAAAGAAATATAGGAAAGTCTAACTGCATTTTATGATAAAAACAAAAACTTATGCATGGTCTTCATAGTCATGGCAAATTATCAGCACGTCCCCCCTCAACAGGCAATGTAATTGTGCTGAGTCCTGAAACATCACCTTGGCCCAGAAAAGGACATGTTCTGCCATGAAGCGCAGAACACACTACACCAGAACTACAGGAGCCCAAAATCTTCACCAAAGCTCACCCTTTCATGTTCTTTTAGAGGGATGTACTCTCATAAGCTCTACTCTGAAGCGCTCACAGCACTCCAAAAGCAGCCCAAACAATGTAATTATAATAAAGCAGAAACAACAGAGACTCACCATAATTTCTGGAATCCATCTGCTTGAACACTCCAATTACTTCTGCAGAATACCCAATATCAACCTCAAACCGCAAGTGAGAGATCAGCATGCACTTGCCTTTGACACAGGCTGAGGGTTTCTTCCAGTTCTTGCACATCTTCAAGAGGGATTTCACATCAACCCTATTGCCAGCCAAACAAGAGCCTGATGCCAAGGCAAGTGCATTTTCTCCTTCCAGTGGTGCCAGAATTACTGACGAAAGTTGATTTGCTGCTTCCACTACGGAGAAAAACATGAGATACAGAGAAAAGAATTAGTAACAAAGAACGCTAATGAACTAAAGATGCACAGGATGGTTTGGGAAGATAAAGGACAGCAGGATGACAAACAAACCATATACCTTGAAGTTTAAAAGGCATGATGATTCCCTGCTTTCACTCACAGGGATAAGGAATAGAGAGAGTGATGGCCTGGGGGAGCAGGTTGGTGGGATTTTCCACAGAGAATATAGCAGGGGCAGAAGGATTATGTGACAGAAAGTGAACAAGGGCTTGTCCAGCATTGTCACTACATTAGGCTCCCTATTAGCAATTCCAAAATGCGGCTTATCAGGCTAGGGGACGCAATCTGCAGATTTACATGAGCAGTAATTGCACACAGCCATACAGCATTCTCACTTACGAAGTTGCAGGGGTAGGGGTATGGTGGTCAATAGTATGTGCTTTAAGAGATAGAAAGTTGCTTCTGCAAACAGCAAAGAAGAAAGATCTAAAAATATTTGCCTCCTGCCCTATGTCAATGTCTGATATGCAACCTCATCTAGGAGGACTACTGCATGTTCACAATACTTTAGGAAGGATATGAGGAAGGAATCTAGTCGAAACCCCTAAACCTCCTTTGTTATAATTTAAGTCCATAACCCTTTATTCTACTGTGTCTTAGAGTCGGACTTTTACTTCCTCCCAACCATTTGCCCTCCAATCTCACTGCAGATTAGCAACCACCTCTGTCATGATGCTGGGGCACGAGGAGAAAAGGGACACAGCATTTTACAGCTGTCAGCCTGAAACTACAGCTATCCACACCAGTAAACATTCCACTTCTCCCAGTGTTCCTCTGCCAATCTACACATATGTTGTCGTTATTACTATAGTCAAACTGTGATAGTTAAGAATGATTTGTTCTTGTATTTTTACAGCATCAAAATAGTGAAATTCATCCCTGAGTACCCAACTCATAGGTACTACAGCAACACGAAGATTCATGAACATCTCTAGTCCATTAGACTCAAAAGCAAGGGACCCCTAAGCACATGTATTCATAGACAGAAGCAATCCTCCCTATCACATAGCTGTTTAGCATAAATCCAGTCCTTTGAGCATTAAGCTGCACATCATGATCCACTCTGCTTCTTGTAAAACAGTCCATCTTACTGATATGCAACAAAAACATACAAAAAAATCTAAGTTCAGCAGTTAAGATTTGAAAAGGGGGAAAAAAGAAAGAAAGATATTCAGACACTTTCTTCCTAATCAGGAATAAATAAATAAACCATTTGGATTTAATTCAACTTTAGTTTAAAATAATACCTGACTTCCAGAATAAACTCAAACATTTGAGATTTATATCCCAAAGAAAAAAATTAAGAGCATCAAGTGAAACTAGTTTTTAAAGTAGAGGACCAGGAAGCCACCAATTTATACTTTCTACTCCCACTGCACCAAGCAAAAGATTTTAGATGTGATGTAGCATTACATAGTTAAATCTCACCTCTACAACAAATACTGAAATACTTAAAAAAAAAACAAAAACAAACAAAAAACCATCAAAAAAACCAAACTTTCTTTTTTACTCTTTTATTTCAACATCTTTTTCTAAGTTTGACTGCATATTTAATTATTTATAGTACAAAGAAATAAATATAGTAGAGGACAACACTATTCAGAAGAACAAAATTAACTGTAGGAAGCTTTAAAATAACTGTTTTTACACTTACAAATCTCCAAACCAAGGCCCTCTTAAGTCAGTTCCCTTTTCTCAAGGTATTTTTCCCCTGGTATCATTGCCCAGTTATGATCACATACTGCCTTCACTTGTCAACATGAACTTTCTAGACAGAACTCATATTTGATAGCTTTAAGGAAAAACCCTGATTTCTAAAAACCATCCTCTTCACTTGCAAGCTCCTTGGTGCAGAGAGTCTGCTCTCATGTGTACGTGATACACTTCAAGCAAACCAGCAGCACTTAAATTATAAATGTGTGGCAACCCACATGGGAAGCTAAAATACCAGCACTCAACTGTGGGTTTTTCAAAGTGCTCAACCCAGGCCTAATTCTGTTCCCACTGAAATCAATAGTGATTTATCATTCACTTCAATACAATATGCTTTTGAAAAGCTTACCTGAAGTGTTTGCCTCTACCATCTCTCAATCTTTCCAGAACAAAATGACAGGAAAGAAAAGATAAAATCATCCTCGGTATGCCAAAAAAAGGCAAATCCATTTTCAGTCTTGCTCAAAGCCCTAAGGAATTGCCCTTTTTCCTTTTCTGACACCCAAATTAAGAGGAAAATATGTCTGGTTTGGGTTTGGGTTGGGTTTTTTGGGTGGTTTTTTTGTTTTTTTGATTTTTTTTTTTTTTTTTGAAAAATGCTGTTTAGAAAGAAAACACATGAATAGACCTAGAAATTAAGCATAAATTAAGCATCAGCAAGTAGAACACAGTTCTCAATACAGATTCATAGGAGGTACTTGCACAGTAGATATTTTTCCTATGATCAGGCTTGTCGGAAGCTGAAAAATTCAGCAACATCAGAAAAAGTTAAATGTATGCTTGGTATTTAGATTACGTGAAAAATTAGGTTATTTCTAACTAACTACAAAGTGTCAGAAAAATGGTATGAACTAGATGCCTAAGAGATAGGGATTATGTTTGAGTAGCACTGGTTTTATTACTCCAGACAATAACAAAGCTAAATAATAATTATGGAAGACAGTGGAAGGGGGTCAAGATTTGGATCATTTTTTATAATTTACTTACTGAAATTGCTGTAATCTTCCAGGCTGAAATTCCATTTTTTCATATCAGGATCTAAAATAGGGCAGAATACAAATCATTTGGAATAGCAAAAACGTGGTGGTGTGAAACAGTCATGCAAGGTAAGAAAGAATTCAAGCTACTCATGCAAACTTTTTAATACCATCTGAAAAACAGTATTCTCAAGTTTACAGCTACAGGACACCAAAAAAGCCATAGGGCATATCAATACTAAGCCAAGAAGAATCAGCAGCCATACACAGGGAGCAGCAACACATGGGAGAAACAGAAGTGGAATGTAACAAATAAAGGAGCAAGCCAAAAGGTGGAGACTCCATTGCTCTCAGTAACCCAGTTAATAGAATCACCTCATCAACTGTGAACTACAGCTGAAGTGACCCATTTTTCCGTACCAATTTATGCTAACTTCTCTTCTTTCGCTCCCAAGGACTCCAACCAGTTGCTGTCACTACACTTCTTACAGCACTGTTCATAAAGCAGGGCTTCTAATTTCTTGGCTAAATCCAAGCCCAAGCTATTTATGCCCGGAATTCCTTGCCAGTTTCAGCTGTCTTTACTTTTTCAATCCCCATTTAATACCACATATTTTACCCCACCAATAGCCGCACTGCTAAGAGCATGCGGCAGCTACAGTTCCAGCAGATGTTGAAACTTCAATCCCATATAAACAGAGATCGTAGAATCATAGAACAGTTAGGGTTGGAAAGGACCTTAAGATCATCCAGTTCTAACCCCACCTCCATGGGCAGGGACGTCAGATAACAGGAAACAACCAATTCTTACCATAGCTTTTGCTTGGTATCTTCTTAAACACTGCAATAAGTTCAGCATTATAGCCTATTTCAACCTGAAATCGGTCTTCCCCATATTTCACACATTTTCCTCTTGTAACACTATTTGCTTTCTTGCAAGAGGCAGCTTCAAAGGCAGAGCCTGCACTGAAAGAGCTGGTCAGTTTCTGCATCCTACCACCTCCCCCTTCTCTTTCCTTTGGTCTGCTTGTGCTTATCAGCATTTCTGAATCACTTGGGTTGGCGCTGCTTGGTGGTGAAACATATTTTATGGCAGATTTGTTCTGACTCTGTAAATCTTTACTACCGTCAGGGTGCCCGTTATCAATTAATCTGGGATGAGATGGTTCTGTAGGGGTTTTGAAAGCTGGGTAGCATTTGGGCTGCTGGAATGTACCAAGATTAATTAAAGCTTGTTGTCCATGTTCCTGACCACCAGCATCCAAGTAATGTTTATGGGAATAACTCAGAGAATTTGGGATCATTGTAGGCTTAATGCCACTTGCTTGTTCTGAGTTCTCTGAACAATTCTTTTGTTGCTCTCCATGTGAACCAGCCATCTGTTGGTTTGCAGGGTAATGATTATAATCTTTCTGAAGATAGCTCTTCTGCTCCATGGGACTGTTTGGATTCTGTTTGTGCTGGCTAATGAAGCTGACATGATAGTTCTCGTCCTTCAAGCTTCCCCGATGGCCTGGATTCTGTTCTTTCACCTGAGGTCCAGTGATCCCCGTGTGCCCACCTCTCTGGGCTGCTATCCTCTCTGCTCTCCTAGCCAAAGCCAACTGGCGGTTCTCTTCAATTCTTCTCTTTTGTTCCTCTGTAAGGCCTGATGACATCTTCAACAATTCAAACAATAAATCTGAATCAAAACTGCATCGGGAATTAATCACAGAGACACATGCTTCTGTAAAAGACAGTAAAAAGAGACAGGAAGTTTCAACTGTGTTCCCCCAAAAATGCTTATTGTATTGATAACTCAGTATTATTAGCGACCATTACTGTAACTGATCCTACACAAAACCCCAGTAGTACAGCAAAGCTGTCAGACCAATGCTGAGCCATTATCAGCAAGCAGATGCTGACAACCACTGCTGGGGCTTTACAGATCAGTTCCACATAGATAAAACGTATAGCAAAAAGAGAAAATCCCTATTCTGCTACAGTTCTGAGCACGCTTCTCTGCAAATCCCAGCAGAACTGGTAAAATAGCCAAGCACTGGGACGCCCTGCACTGCAGAGCCAGCCCTGCAAAGGCAGATGAAGGCAAAGCAGTACATATCTGCACAGCCTTGAGTGGAAATGTTTCATATTCATGGTACATAACAGAAAAATATAAGGAAAAATCCTATCTTTCCGGATCACCTTCTGGTTTGTGGACATCTCACAATGTGTAGCAGATATATACTGAATCCCAAAGGGCGGAGTCAGCTCCTTGCCTTGACAAAGGACGACTCACAAGTCAAAGTCATTCTGACAAAAGCGAGGACCTGGCTCCCACCACATCTCCCAGGAGCTGGCCTCACTCCATCTACTCCCTGCTTCATGCCCCAAAGGGGCTGCCCACCTCGCAGCCTTGAGACCTGTTTTCCCCATCACTCTGTCCGAAGTGAGGCTCACCCCTTGCCCCGCTCCTCTCCCAGGCACCCGGCTCCCCTATCCCAAACTGCATTGAGGTCCCGGCCCCCGCCGCGCTGGCTGGGAT